>NC_136647.1:25389361-25561861 GCF_949748355.1 Melanostigma gelatinosum | reverse complement strand
TGTACTGTCACAACTTCCCCGAAGCCGATGCCCAACACCAGGTCCAGTGGGCCATAGACATCCTTCTACACTTGGAAAGTGAACAGGCAGAAGGATCAGGTAGAACGCATCGACTCGTCTTGTTCATTGTATCACAACTGTGTGACTGACCAGTTAGTTGTGTTAACTATGTTACCGTGTACTCTTAAAATCTACAGGCAAAGTTCACAGATTTTCAGAATTCCCCTTGAGGGACCCATGTGGGCAACACGGTGTTAGTCTGAGCAGTAACATCTGATCTGTCTGATCCAGAAAGGAGCCGTGCCACAGCTTTTTGATAATTTCATCAGCAATTTGTACCCTCATTTTGATTGTGTAAACATTAAACAAAGCAATTATTGTTCAGAGGAAAAGGAACTGACTGGACAAAGAAGCAGATTTCTCAACCTCCCATGTGAGCATAGCGTAGCGCTATTTAAAAGACTGAGGGGTCCTTTGTATTCTCCTGCTATGAGCCCCGTTAACTATTCCCTGAGAGACCAACTGAACACCCAAATAACAGAACAAGTGGGAACTAATTACAGAGATATGTGCCTCTGCATTGTTGGCTTCATTTGTTATTCTTAGTGTAATGATGCTGTGCAATTCTACTTCCGGATTATTCTACACATCTGTTAAACGCTTGTCACAGTCAATCTTTCATGTTGTTTTTCCTCTAGAGGACAACTCCAAAAAACAGGATCTGAGCTCAGCGGAAGGCGAGTCCCTGGTGGGAGTACGGGGCGTGTTATTGACGGAAGGTTTGTCGGATCTGAAGGAGGTGCGGCGCCTCGACAGCTTGGTACGAGCGCACGCTCTGCTCGCTGTCATGGCGGACAGGACTTCACCCGAGCACCAGCTTCACCTGCTCAGAGCCTGCGTCTTTGTGCTGCGGATATGGCAGGTAGTGCGTCTCTAACTCTGACAATGTGGACGATGAGGCTGTTGTTCAAATGCGTAGTCGAATGTTTAAATTGAGTGTGGAGCGTGTGTGCACCGTCTGTCACTCCAGGTGTCCATGGGGGTAGTTTGGGAGATTTCCAATGAGATGGCAAAGAGCCAGCCTCCGACCTCTGCTGCATCCAAAAGGGACAAAGCCAAGGGCCAAGGCAGAAAAGGGAAAGCTGTAAGTCTTATTGCTCAAACTTCATTTTGAATGGCGTTGATTTACACGGCTTAGTGTAAAGCCCTAGGTATTTACCTTCCAATGATAAAGCGGTGGCTTTGATTGGTTTGTCAATAACAGTCATCTACCGTTTAATATATCAAAATAATCTGTTTCGACCAGCCTACCCCTGCAGAAGAGAGACCTGAAGCCGTTGTCTTGGATCAGGAGCTTCCTTCCACGCCACAGGACTGGGCTCGCTACGTCTGTCCTGAACAGGCCCGGCTCATCTTCAGAACCAGCGCTCACCCCCACTGCATCAATGCACACAGCATTACAAAGCAGGCAGGTCTCAGAGTCATCACTATACCGGGTATGGTGTTGTCCCTCATTTCAGTCTGGTTTTCAGCATAGCAGGGATTGTGGCTGCTGGTTGTATAGAACTAGGGGTGACACTTGGTGTCGATGTCGCTCTAAGAAGCTGTCCTTTGTTGGTGAAGAGGAAGTTCATTTATTGATCTCTGTGGGTCACATTCTGATGTTCTAAGAGGTTGAAACTTCAGCATTCTGAAATAAATATGTGTTGAGATTGGGTTTGATGGCACCGGGGCCACTTCCTGTTCTGATAAAGCACCGGATAGTATTAATATGGAACATTTTTCGGCTATGCACGTAAGAATATGGTTTTTATTTCTGTATTTTTGATTTTGTTTGGCTGCAGACTCGAAGCCTGTTTTGTCTCGACCTGCTGGAAAAGGAGCTCCACTCCCTCTCACTCGACCACCTGACGCTGCCCATCATGCATCTTGCTGAGACCATCGCTCAAGACCTGTTGGAGAGGAGGAGCCTCTCAGACCTCTACCGACTGAGGTAAGAACACTGGGGAGTTAAACGGGGAAACTCCACAGCTCTTACACGTTAAAGTCCTTTGGGAGTAGTACTGCATGTGAGAGGAAATACACACCCGATCTCCAACCGAACTGTCTGCAGTCCAGTTGCATTGTGGGTAATCTAGATGCCAGGTTTTGACCGGGAAGAGGAATGCATTGGATTAAAAACCTGGTTATGCTGCATCGATTTCGATCCTTTTTCTTAACTGAACATTGCATGTTTGAAAATGTTGTCGAAGTGCAATGCTAAAGTTTTTAAATATATTATATACATTTACTTTAATTGAATTGTGTGCCACTGCAAGCTAATGATTTGACTAAAGTCAAACTTGCTTCATTTACAGTCAACCGTCCAATCACAGAACTGATGAGCATCAACTTATAGCCGAATTAGTTACCGTACTTTTAGTTACTTTCAGAAATAATGAAGTGACTTTGTATGTCTCTTGTGGCTCTTTCTTCTCCCCCAATTAGGATTGTGAGGCGCTGTAGTCAGCTGGGTTTGGAGACGCATTCACCGTATCAGGAGGAGCTCCTGAATCTGAGTAAGATCCAAGAACAAGAACAGATGGGGTAAGACAACACGGCCGTACAGATTTATTGCTTGTACATTTAGCTTAAATGACCTGTGATCTCATGTTCATGGTTCCAGGTGCCACAAAGTGATGGCTTTGTCACAGGAGAGAAGAGGCCTTCACAAAGCTTCCAATCAGGTGCTTCTTACAAAGTAGATAGATGGATGTTTTCAATTCTGCTTCAAATCAACTCAAAGAAATGACAATGAACATGAACAACGTTTGACTTACTCTAGTTGTATTACTTCTAGGAGGATTGTTAGCAATCGCTCACAGGTGACTTATATTGATGGAGATTGACGATGGTATCGTTCCTTTATATGCACATAGTGAGAAGATCACTTTGTGGTGCATTTTGCGACACATTTCTAAAAACAAGGGACACTAATGATGCATGTATGTCATCTGGACAACCTCCACATGATGGCAGTATTGTAACTTGATTCACTTTTTATTCACTGATATATTTTTGCCAACAGATGGCACCACAGTCTCCCTTGCAGTACTACTAGTAAGAAGCCCTCTTTTCTTCTTCCAAACACAATCATCCCATCTCCCCAATTAAGCAAGACAACACTGTGCGGGGTGAAACTGTAACATTAACTCAGACTGCAGACTGTGTTGAAAGTAAGACAGTATTGTTCTCAGCCGTGACCTCATTTTACACGTTTAGTCTGTTGCTCATTATCAGTCGGTGGGATAAGTCTGGGAGCAGGAAGGGTGGGAGAGTCTTCCTCTCGCTTTACTGTCAAACGTCTGTGTGTGATCATAACAATCCAACTGAGAGCTGGACTGAGATTTCTATCCAGTAGATATCATGCAAATTGAACACTGATTTGAAACAGCGTCTCCCCCCTGAACCAAATGTATTTACAAAACTCTCAGTTTAACTGATGTGGTGTTATATTATGAGTTCTGAAAATACTATAAGGTTGTCGTACATTGTCAGATTTTTGAATTATATCAGAAATATGATATTGTTTCCAAGACAAAGACATATTTAGAAAGTTTGTCACACATTTATTTGTATTGTGCTCCTCTGTAAACAGTATACATACAGTACATACAGTTTACATGAACATGCTGTGTTCTATGTGACAAATACAACTGTCTCCTTCTTGACTTGTGAGCAGATGCAAAGAGCTGCTGACGGCTTCCTGTGTGTGTGTGAGGAGCTTCCCAAACCCACCAGCACAGAAGAAGCAGATGGAGACAAACTACGTCCTCTGTGCCGGTGGGGACGGGACGCCCCTCCTCCTCCTCTCGGCTGGTGGGTGGAGCGGGTGGTGTCGGAGGGGGGGGAGGGGCAGGGAGGACGTCACCGTACTCACTGGGTCTCAGGAGTCCTGCCCTGTGAGACACAAACACAAGAGATGAATACTTTTAACTCAACTATACAACCTTTACATTGTTCAATGATGGAATCTTATTACTGATACTTCTGTCGTCTTAGTGAGGGATTACTTACTCAGCCCACTGAAAGAAAGGCGACCACCGCTCTCCATCTGGTCCTGCAGTCATCCATCCTTCTCATCTGGTCATGTGGTCTCTGTTGTCTAGGAGATCCAGGATGTTGCTTCCTGTGTTACAGCCATCGATACCTGAGTAAAAGAGACTTGGAAAACTTTTCTTAACGTTAGTAATTTTTACCATACCTATCAGCGCTAAAGTGGGTCAATCCAACGGCCCCAGTGCAAGGCGCTACATGGGGTGTCATCAGCCCTGACAGATGCAAAGGCTACCATGAGAACCACTGGTCCTGCTTCAAAGTGGACTCAGTGGTTGCTCCGATGACATTTCCGGGAGGATTGATCCATCCAGCATGCATATGAGTAGATACCAAAGAAAAGCCCCAGTGCAAGGCGCTACATGGGGTGTCACTAGCTCAGCCAGACTCAAAGGCCGACCCTCAAGAATAAAGAAAGGTTGAGCTGTGAAAAAATGAAGATCCTACAGAAAAGCCCCCGTGCAAGGCGCTACATGGGGTGTCATCAGCCCTGACAGATGCAAAGGCTACCATGAGAACCACTGGTCCTGCTTCAAAGTGGACTCAGTGGTTGCTCCGATGACATTTCCGGGAGGATTGATCCATCCAGCATGCATATGAGTAGATGCCAAAGAAAAGCCCCAGTGCAAGGCGCTACATGGGGTGTCATCAGCCCTGACAGATGCAAAGGCTACCATGAGAACCACTGGTCCTGCTTCAAAGTGGACTCAGTGGTTGCTCCGATGACATTTCCGGGAGGATTGATCCATCCAGCATGCATATGAGTAGATACCAAAGAAAAGCCCCAGTGCAAGGCGCTACATGGGGTGTCACTAGCTCAGCCAGACTCAAAGGCCGACCCTCAAGAATAAAGAAAGGTTGAGCTGTGAAAAAATGAAGATCCTACAGAAAAGCCCCCGTGCAAGGCGCTACATGGGGTATCATCAGCCCTGACAGATGCAAAGGCTACCATGAGAACCACTGGTCCTACTTCAAAGTGGACTCAGTGGTTGCTCCGATGACATTTCCGGGAGGATTGATCCATCCAGCATGCATATGAGTAGATGCCAAAGAAAAGCCCCAGTGCAAGGCGCTACATGGGGTGTCATCAGCCCTGACAGATGCAAAGGCTACCATGAGAACCACTGGTCCTGCTTCAAAGTGGACTCAGTGGTTGCTCCGATGACATTTCTGGGAGGATTGATCCATCCAGCATGCATATGAGTAGATGCCAAAGAAAAGCCCCAGTGCAAGGCGCTACATGGGGTGTCATCAGCCCTGACAGATGCAAAGGCTACCATGAGAACCACTGGTCCTGCTTCAAAGTGGACTCAGTGGTTGCTCCGATGACATTTCCGGGAGGATTGATCCATCCAGCATGCATATGAGTAGATACCAAAGAAAAGCCCCAGTGCAAGGCGCTACATGGGGTGTCACTAGCTCAGCCAGACTCAAAGGCCGACCCTCAAGAATAAAGAAAGGTTGAGCTGTGAAAAAATGAAGATCCTACAGAAAAGCCCCCGTGCAAGGCGCTACATGGGGTGTCATCAGCCCTGACAGATGCAAAGGCTACCATGAGAACCACTGGTCCTGCTTCAAAGTGGACTCAGCGGTTGCTCCGATGACATTTCCGGGAGGATTGATCCATCCAGCATGCATATGAGTAGATACCAAAGAAAAGCCCCAGTGCAAGGCGCTACATGGGGTGTCACTAGCTCAGCCAGACTCAAAGGCCGACCCTCAAGAATAAAGAAAGGTTGAGCTGTGAAAAAATGAAGATCCTACAGAAAAGCCCCCGTGCAAGGCGCTACATGGGGTATCATCAGCCCTGACAGATGCAAAGGCTACCATGAGAACCACTGGTCCTGCTTCAAAGTGGACTTAGTGGTTGCTCCGATGACATTTCCGGGAGGATTGATCCATCCAGCATGCATATGAGTAGATGCCAAAGAAAAGCCCCAGTGCAAGGCGCTACATGGGGTGTCATCAGCCCTGACAGATGCAAAGGCTACCATGAGAACCACTGGTCCTGCTTCAAAGTGGACTCAGTGGTTGCTCCGATGACATTTCCGGGAGGATTGATCCATCCAGCATGCATATGAGTAGATGCCAAAGAAAAGCCCCAGTGCAAGGCGCTACATGGGGTGTCATCAGCCCTGACAGATGCAAAGGCTACCATGAGAACCACTGGTCCTGCTTCAAAGTGGACTCAGTGGTTGCTCCGATGACATTTCCGGGAGGATTGATCCATCCAGCATGCATATGAGTAGATACCAAAGAAAAGCCCCAGTGCAAGGCGCTACATGGGGTGTCACTAGCTCAGCCAGACTCAAAGGCCGACCCTCAAGAATAAAGAAAGGTTGAGCTGTGAAAAAATGAAGATCCTACAGAAAAGCCCCCGTGCAAGGCGCTACATGGGGTGTCATCAGCCCTGACAGATGCAAAGGCTACCATGAGAACCACTGGTCCTGCTTCAAAGTGGACTCAGTGGTTGCTCCGATGACATTTCCGGGAGGATTGATCCATCCAGCATGCATATGAGTAGATGCCAAAGAAAAGCCCCAGTGCAAGGCGCTACATGGGGTGTCACTAGCTCAGCCAGACTCAAAGGCCGACCCTCAAGAATAAAGAAAGGTTGAGCTGTGAAAAAATGAAGATCCTACAGAAAAGCCCCCGTGCAAGGCGCTACATGGGGTATCATCAGCCCTAACAGATGCAAAGGCTACCATGAGAACCACTGGTCCTGCTTCAAAGTGGACTCAGTGGTTGCTCCGATGACATTTCCGGGAGGATTGATCCATCCAGCATGCATATGAGTAGATGCCAAAGAAAAGCCCCAGTGCAAGGCGCTACATGGGGTGTCATCAGCCCTGACGGATGCAAAGGCTACCATGAGAACCACTGGTCCTGCTTCAAAGTGGACTCAGTGGTTGCTCCGATGACATTTCCGGGAGGATTGATCCATCCAGCATGCATATGAGTAGATGCCAAAGAAAAGCCCCAGTGCAAGGCGCTACATGGGGTGTCATCAGCCCTGACAGATGCAAAGGCTACCATGAGAACCACTGGTCCTGCTTCAAAGTGGACTCAGTGGTTGCTCCGATGACATTTCCGGGAGGATTGATCCATCCAGCATGCATATGAGTAGATACCAAAGAAAAGCCCCAGTGCAAGGCGCTACATGGGGTGTCACTAGCTCAGCCAGACTCAAAGGCCGACCCTCAAGAATAAAGAAAGGTTGAGCTGTGAAAAAATGAAGATCCTACAGAAAAGCCCCCGTGCAAGGCGCTACATGGGGTGTCATCAGCCCTGACAGATGCAAAGGCTACCATGAGAACCACTGGTCCTGCTTCAAAGTGGACTCAGTGGTTGCTCCGATGACATTTCCGGGAGGATTGATCCATCCAGCAAGCATATGAGTAGATGCCAAAGAAAAGCCCCAGTGCAAGGCGCTACATGGGGTGTCATCAGCCCTGACAGATGCAAAGGCTACCATGAGAACCACTGGTCCTGCTTCAAAGTGGACTCAGTGGTTGCTCCGATGACATTTCCGGGAGGATTGATCCATCCAGCATGCATATGAGTAGATACCAAAGAAAAGCCCCAGTGCAAGGCGCTACATGGGGTGTCACTAGCTCAGCCAGACTCAAAGGCCGACCCTCAAGAATAAAGAAAGGTTGAGCTGTGAAAAAATGAAGATCCTACAGAAAAGCCCCCGTGCAAGGCGCTACATGGGGTGTCATCAGCCCTGACAGATGCAAAGGCTACCATGAGAACCACTGGTCCTGCTTCAAAGTGGACTCAGTGGTTGCTCCGATGACATTTCCGGGAGGATTGATCCATCCAGCATGCATATGAGTAGATGCCAAAGAAAAGCCCCAGTGCAAGGCGCTACATGGGGTGTCATCAGCCCTGACAGATGCAAAGGCTACCATGAGAACCACTGGTCCTGCTTCAAAGTGGACTCAGTGGTTGCGCCGATGACATTTCCGGGAGGATTGATCCATCCAGCATGCATATGAGTAGATACCAAAGAAAAGCCCCAGTGCAAGGCGCTACATGGGGTGTCACTAGCTCAGCCAGACTCAAAGGCCGACCCTCAAGAATAAAGAAAGGTTGAGCTGTGAAAAAATGAAGATCCTACAGAAAAGCCCCCGTGCAAGGCGCTACATGGGGTATCATCAGCCCTGACAGATGCAAAGGCTACCATGAGAACCACTGGTCCTGCTTCAAAGTGGACTCAGTGGTTGCTCCGATGACATTTCCGGGAGGATTGATCCATCCAGCATGCATATGAGTAGATGCCAAAGAAAAGCCCCAGTGCAAGGCGCTACATGGGGTGTCATCAGCCCTGACAGATGCAAAGGCTACCATGAGAACCACTGGTCCTGCTTCAAAGTGGACTCAGTGGTTGCTCCGATGACATTTCCGGGAGGATTGATCCATCCAGCATGCATATGAGTAGATGCCAAAGAAAAGCCCCAGTGCAAGGCGCTACATGGGGTGTCATCAGCCCTGACAGATGCAAAGGCTACCATGAGAACCACTGGTCCTGCTTCAAAGTGGACTCAGTGGTTGATCCGATGACATTTCCGGGAGGATTGATCCATCCAGCATGCATATGAGTAGATACCACAGAAAAGCCCCAGTGCAAGGCGCTACATGGGGTGTCACTAGCTCAGCCAGACTCAAAGGCCGACCCTCGAGAATAAAGAAAGGTTGAGCTGTGAAAAAATGAAGATCCTACAGAAAAGCCCCCGTGCAAGGCGCTACATGGGGTGTCATCAGCCCTGACAGATGCAAAGGCTACCATGAGAACCACTGGTCCTGCTTCAAAGTGGACTCAGTGGTTGCTCCGATGACATTTCCGGGAGGATTGATCCATCCAGCATGCATATGAGTAGATGCCAAAGAAAAGCCCCAGTGCAAGGCGCTACATGGGGTGTCATCAGCCCTGACAGATGCAAAGGCTACCATGAGAACCACTGGTCCTGCTTCAAAGTGGACTCAGTGGTTGCTCCGATGACATTTCCGGGAGGATTGATCCATCCAGCATGCATATGAGTAGATACCAAAGAAAAGCCCCAGTGCAAGGCGCTACATGGGGTGTCACTAGCTCAGCCAGACTCAAAGGCCGACCCTCAAGAATAAAGAAAGGTTGAGCTGTGAAAAAATGAAGATCCTACAGAAAAGCCCCCGTGCAAGGCGCTACATGGGGTGTCATCAGCCCTGACAGATGCAAAGGCTACCATGAGAACCACTGGTCCTGCTTCAAAGTGGACTCAGTGGTTGCTCCGATGACATTTCCGGGAGGATTGATCCATCCAGCATGCATATGAGTAGATGCCAAAGAAAAGCCCCAGTGCAAGGCGCTACATGGGGTGTCATCAGCCCTGACAGATGCAAAGGCTACCATGAGAACCACTGGTCCTGCTTCAAAGTGGACTCAGTGGTTGCTCCGATGACATTTCCGGGAGGATTGATCCATCCAGCATGCATATGAGTAGATACCAAAGAAAAGCCCCAGTGCAAGGCGCTACATGGGGTGTCACTAGCTCAGCCAGACTCAAAGGCCGACCCTCAAGAATAAAGAAAGGTTGAGCTGTGAAAAAATGAAGATCCTACAGAAAAGCCCCCGTGCAAGGCGCTACATGGGGTGTCATCAGCCCTGACAGATGCAAAGGCTACCATGAGAACCACTGGTCCTGCTTCAAAGTGGACTCAGTGGTTGCTCCGATGACATTTCCGGGAGGATTGATCCATCCAGCATGCATATGAGAAGATCCTACAGAAAAGCCCCCGTGCAAGGCGCTACATGGGGTGTCATCAGCCCTGACAGATGCAAAGGCTACCATGAGAACCACTGGTCCTGCTTCAAAGTGGACTCAGTGGTTGCTCCGATGACATTTCCGGGAGGATTGATCCATCCAGCATGCATATGAGTAGATACCAAAGAAAAGCCCCAGTGCAAGGCGCTACATGGGGTGTCATCAGCCCTGACAGATGCAAAGGCTACCATGAGAACCACTGGTCCTGCTTCAAAGTGGACTCAGTGGTTGCTCCGATGACATTTCCGGGAGGATTGATCCATCCAGCATGCATATGAGTAGATGCCAAAGAAAAGCCCCAGTGCAAGGCGCTACATGGGGTGTCATCAGCCCTGACAGATGCAAAGGCTACCATGAGAACCACTGGTCCTGCTTCAAAGTGGACTCAGTGGTTGCTCCGATGACATTTCCGGGAGGATTGATCCATCCAGCATGCATATGAGTAGATGCCAAATAAAAGCCCCAGTGCAAGGCGCTACATGGGGTGTCACTAGCTCAGCCAGACTCAAAGGCCGACCCTCAAGAATAAAGAAAGGTTGAGCTGTGAAAAAATGAAGATCCTACAGAAAAGCCCCCGTGCAAGGCGCTACATGGGGTGTCATCAGCCCTGACAGATGCAAAGGCTACCATGAGAACCACTGGTCCTGCTTCAAAGTGGACTCAGTGGTTGCTCCGATGACATTTCCGGGAGGATTGATCCATCCAGCATGCATATGAGTAGATACCAAAGAAAAGCCCCAGTGCAAGGCGCTACATGGGGTGTCACTAGCTCAGCCAGACTCAAAGGCCGACCCTCAAGAATAAAGAAAGGTTGAGCTGTGAAAAAATGAAGATCCTACAGAAAAGCCCCCGTGCAAGGCGCTACATGGGGTGTTATCAGCCCTGACAGATGCAAAGGCTACCATGAGAACCACTGGTCCTGCTTCAAAGTGGACTCAGTGGTTGCTCCGATGACATTTCCGGGAGGATTGATCCATCCAGCATGCATATGAGTAGATGCCAAAGAAAAGCCCCAGTGCAAGGCGCTACATGGGGTGTCATCAGCCCTGACAGATGCAAAGGCTACCATGAGAACCACTGGTTCTGCTTCAAAGTGGACTCAGTGGTTGCTCCGATGACATTTCCGGGAGGATTGATCCATCCAGCATGCATATGAGTAGATACCAAAGAAAAGCCCCAGTGCAAGGCGCTACATGGGGTGTCACTAGCTCAGCCAGACTCAAAGGCCGACCCTCAAGAATAAAGAAAGGTTGAGCTGTGAAAAAATGAAGATCCTACAGAAAAGCCCCCGTGCAAGGCGCTACATGGGGTGTCATCAGCCCTGACAGATGCAAAGGCTACCATGATAACCACTGGTCCTGCTTCAAAGTGGACTCAGTGGTTGCTCCGATGACATTTCCGGGAGGATTGATCCATCCAGCATGCATATGAGTAGATGCCAAAGAAAAGCCCCAGTGCAAGGCGCTACATGGGGTGTCATCAGCCCTGACAGATGCAAAGGCTACCATGAGAACCACTGGTCCTGCTTCAAAGTGGACTCAGTGGTTGCTCCGATGACATTTCCGGGAGGATTGATCCATCCAGCATGCATATGAGTAGATACCAAAGAAAAGCCCCAGTGCAAGGCGCTACATGGGGTGTCACTAGCTCAGCCAGACTCAAAGGCCGACCCTCAAGAATAAAGAAAGGTTGAGCTGTGAAAAAATGAAGATCCTACAGAAAAGCCCCCGTGCAAGGCGCTACATGGGGTATCATCAGCCCTGACAGATGCAAAGGCTACCATGAGAACCACTGGTCCTGCTTCAAAGTGGACTCAGTGGTTGCTCCGATGACATTTCCGGGAGGATTGATCCATCCAGCATGCATATGAGTAGATGCCAAAGAAAAGCCCCAGTGCAAGGCGCTACATGGGGTGTCATCAGCCCTGACAGATGCAAAGGCTACCATGAGAACCACTGGTCCTGCTTCAAAGTGGACTCAGTGGTTGCTCCGATGACATTTCCGGGAGGATTGATCCATCCAGCATGCATATGAGTAGATGCCAAAGAAAAGCCCCAGTGCAAGGCGCTACATGGGGTGTCATCAGCCCTGACAGATGCAAAGGCTACCATGAGAACCACTGGTCCTGCTTCAAAGTGGACTCAGTGGTTGCTCCGATGACATTTCCGGGAGGATTGATCCATCCAGCATGCATATGAGTAGATACCAAAGAAAAGCCCCAGTGCAAGGTGCTACATGGGGTGTCACTAGCTCAGCCAGACTCAAAGGCCGACCCTCAAGAATAAAGAAAGGTTGAGCTGTGAAAAAATGAAGATCCTACAGAAAAGCCCCCGTGCAAGGCGCTACATGGGGTGTCATCAGCCCTGACAGATGCAAAGGCTACCATGAGAACCACTGGTCCTGCTTCAAAGTGGACTCAGTGGTTGCTCCGATGACATTTCCGGGAGGATTGATCCATCCAGCATGCATATGAGAAGATCCTACAGAAAAGCCCCCGTGCAAGGCGCTACATGGGGTGTCATCAGCCCTGACAGATGCAAAGGCTACCATGAGAACCACTGGTCCTGCTTCAAAGTGGACTCAGTGGTTGCTCCGATGACATTTCCGGGAGGATTGATCCATCCAGCATGCATATGAGTAGATACCAAAGAAAAGCCCCAGTGCAAGGCGCTACATGGGGTGTCATCAGCCCTGACAGATGCAAAGGCTACCATGAGAACCACTGGTCCTGCTTCAAAGTGGACTCAGTGGTTGCTCCGATGACATTTCCGGGAGGATTGATCCATCCAGCATGCATATGAGTAGATGCCAAAGAAAAGCCCCAGTGCAAGGCGCTACATGGGGTGTCATCAGCCCTGACAGATGCAAAGGCTACCATTGGAACCACTGGTCCTGCTTCAAAGTGGACTCAGTGGTTGCTCCGATGACATTTCCGGGAGGATTGATCCATCCAGCATGCATATGAGTAGATACCAAAGAAAAGCCCCAGTGCAAGGCGCTACATGGGGTGTCACTAGCTCAGCCAGACTCAAAGGCCGACCCTCAAGAATAAAGAAAGGTTGAGCTGTGAAAAAATGAAGATCCTACAGAAAAGCCCCCGTGCAAGGCGCTACATGGGGTGTCATCAGCCCTGACAGATGCAAAGGCTACCATGAGAACCACTGGTCCTGCTTCAAAGTGGACTCAGTGGTTGCTCCGATGACATTTCCGGGAGGATTGATCCATCCAGCATGCATATGAGTAGATACCAAAGAAAAGCCCCAGTGCAAGGCGCTACATGGGGTGTCATCAGCCCTGACAGATGCAAAGGCTACCATGAGAACCACTGGTTCTGCTTCAAAGTGGACTCAGTGGTTGCTCCGATGACATTTCCGGGAGGATTGATCCATCCAGCATGCATATGAGTAGATGCCAAAGAAAAGCCCCAGTGCAAGGCGCTACATGGGGTGTCATCAGCCCTGACAGATGCAAAGGCTACCATGAGAACCACTGGTCCTGCTTCAAAGTGGACTCAGTGGTTGCTCCGATGACATTTCCGGGAGGATTGATCCATCCAGCATGCATATGAGTAGATACCAAAGAAAAGCCCCAGTGCAAGGCGCTACATGGGGTGTCACTAGCTCAGCCAGACTCAAAGGCCGACCCTCAAGAATAAAGAAAGGTTGAGCTGTGAAAAAATGAAGATCCTACAGAAAAGCCCCCGTGCAAGGCGCTACATGGGGTGTCATCAGCCCTGACAGATGCAAAGGCTACCATGAGAACCACTGGTCCTGCTTCAAAGTGGACTCAGTGGTTGCTCCGATGACATTTCCGGGAGGATTGATCCATCCAGCATGCATATGAGTAGATGCCAAAGAAAAGCCCCAGTGCAAGGCGCTACATGGGGTGTCATCAGCCCTGACAGATGCAAAGGCTACCATGAGAACCACTGGTCCTGCTTCAAAGTGGACTCAGTGGTTGCTCCGATGACATTTCCGGGAGGATTGATCCATCCAGCATGCATATGAGTAGATACCAAAGAAAAGCCCCAGTGCAAGGCGCTACATGGGGTGTCACTAGCTCAGCCAGACTCAAAGGCCGACCCTCAAGAATAAAGAAAGGTTGAGCTGTGAAAAAATGAAGATCCTACAGAAAAGCCCCCGTGCAAGGCGCTACATGGGGTGTCATCAGCCCTGACAGATGCAAAGGCTACCATGAGAACCACTGGTCCTGCTTCAAAGTGGACTCAGTGGTTGCTCCGATGACATTTCCGGGAGGATTGATCCATCCAGCATGCATATGAGAAGATCCTACAGAAAAGCCCCCGTGCAAGGCGCTACATGGGGTGTCATCAGCCCTGACAGATGCAAAGGCTACCATGAGAACCACTGGTCCTGCTTCAAAGTGGACTCAGTGGTTGCTCCGATGACATTTCCGGGAGGATTGATCCATCCAGCATGCATATGAGTAGATACCAAAGAAAAGCCCCAGTGCAAGGCGCTACATGGGGTGTCATCAGCCCTGACAGATGCAAAGGCTACCATGAGAACCACTGGTCCTGCTTCAAAGTGGACTCAGTGGTTGCTCCGATGACATTTCCGGGAGGATTGATCCATCCAGCATGCATATGAGTAGATGCCAAAGAAAAGCCCCAGTGCAAGGCGCTACATGGGGTGTCATCAGCCCTGACAGATGCAAAGGCTACCATGAGAACCACTGGTCCTGCTTCAAAGTGGACTCAGTGGTTGCTCCGATGACATTTCCGGGAGGATTGATCCATCCAGCATGCATATGAGTAGATACCAAAGAAAAGCCCCAGTGCAAGGCGCTACATGGGGTGTCACTAGCTCAGCCAGACTCAAAGGCCGACCCTCAAGAATAAAGAAAGGTTGAGCTGTGAAAAAATGAAGATCCTACAGAAAAGCCCCCGTGCAAGGCGCTACATGGGGTGTCATCAGCCCTGACAGATGCAAAGGCTACCATGAGAACCACTGGTCCTGCTTCAAAGTGGACTCAGTGGTTGCTCCGATGACATTTCCGGGAGGATTGATCCATCCAGCATGCATATGAGTAGATACCAAAGAAAAGCCCCAGTGCAAGGCGCTACATGGGGTGTCACTAGCTCAGCCAGACTCAAAGGCCGACCCTCAAGAATAAAGAAAGGTTGAGCTGTGAAAAAATGAAGATCCTACAGAAAAGCCCCCGTGCAAGGCGCTACATGGGGTGTTATCAGCCCTGACAGATGCAAAGGCTACCATGAGAACCACTGGTCCTGCTTCAAAGTGGACTCAGTGGTTGCTCCGATGACATTTCCGGGAGGATTGATCCATCCAGCATGCATATGAGTAGATGCCAAAGAAAAGCCCCAGTGCAAGGCGCTACATGGGGTGTCATCAGCCCTGACAGATGCAAAGGCTACCATGAGAACCACTGGTTCTGCTTCAAAGTGGACTCAGTGGTTGCTCCGATGACATTTCCGGGAGGATTGATCCATCCAGCATGCATATGAGTAGATACCAAAGAAAAGCCCCAGTGCAAGGCGCTACATGGGGTGTCACTAGCTCAGCCAGACTCAAAGGCCGACCCTCAAGAATAAAGAAAGGTTGAGCTGTGAAAAAATGAAGATCCTACAGAAAAGCCCCCGTGCAAGGCGCTACATGGGGTGTCATCAGCCCTGACAGATGCAAAGGCTACCATGAGAACCACTGGTCCTGCTTCAAAGTGGACTCAGTGGTTGCTCCGATGACATTTCCGGGAGGATTGATCCATCCAGCATGCATATGAGTAGATACCAAAGAAAAGCCCCAGTGCAAGGCGCTACATGGGGTGTCACTAGCTCAGCCAGACTCAAAGGCCGACCCTCAAGAATAAAGAAAGGTTGAGCTGTGAAAAAATGAAGATCCTACAGAAAAGCCCCCGTGCAAGGCGCTACATGGGGTATCATCAGCCCTGACAGATGCAAAGGCTACCATGAGAACCACTGGTCCTGCTTCAAAGTGGACTCAGTGGTTGCTCCGATGACATTTCCGGGAGGATTGATCCATCCAGCATGCATATGAGTAGATGCCAAAGAAAAGCCCCAGTGCAAGGCGCTACATGGGGTGTCATCAGCCCTGACAGATGCAAAGGCTACCATGAGAACCACTGGTCCTGCTTCAAAGTGGACTCAGTGGTTGCTCCGATGACATTTCCGGGAGGATTGATCCATCCAGCATGCATATGAGTAGATACCAAAGAAAAGCCCCAGTGCAAGGCGCTACATGGGGTGTCACTAGCTCAGCCAGACTCAAAGGCCGACCCTCAAGAATAAAGAAAGGTTGAGCTGTGAAAAAATGAAGATCCTACAGAAAAGCCCCCGTGCAAGGCGCTACATGGGGTGTCATCAGCCCTGACAGATGCAAAGGCTACCATGAGAACCACTGGTCCTGCTTCAAAGTGGACTCAGTGGTTGCTCCGATGACATTTCCGGGAGGATTGATCCATCCAGCATGCATATGAGTAGATGCCAAAGAAAAGCCCCAGTGCAAGGCGCTACATGGGGTGTCATCAGCCCTGACAGATGCAAAGGCTACCATGAGAACCACTGGTCCTGCTTCAAAGTGGACTCAGTGGTTGCTCCGATGACATTTCCGGGAGGATTGATCCATCCAGCATGCATATGAGTAGATACCAAAGAAAAGCCCCAGTGCAAGGCGCTACATGGGGTGTCATCAGCCCTGACAGATGCAAAGGCTACCATGAGAACCACTGGTCCTGCTTCAAAGTGGACTCAGTGGTTGCTCCGATGACATTTCCGGGAGGATTGATCCATCCAGCATGCATATGAGTAGATGCCAAAGAAAAGCCCCAGTGCAAGGCGCTACATGGGGTGTCATCAGCCCTGACAGATGCAAAGGCTACCATGAGAACCACTGGTCCTGCTTCAAAGTGGACTCAGTGGTTGCTCCGATGACATTTCCGGGAGGATTGATCCATCCAGCATGCATATGAGTAGATACCAAAGAAAAGCCCCAGTGCAAGGCGCTACATGGGGTGTCACTAGCTCAGCCAGACTCAAAGGCCGACCCTCAAGAATAAAGAAAGGTTGAGCTGTGAAAAAATGAAGATCCTACAGAAAAGCCCCCGTGCAAGGCGCTACATGGGGTGTCATCAGCCCTGACAGATGCAAAGGCTACCATGAGAACCACTGGTCCTGCTTCAAAGTGGACTCAGTGGTTGCTCCGATGACATTTCCGGGAGGATTGATCCATCCAGCATGCATATGAGTAGATACCAAAGAAAAGCCCCAGTGCAAGGCGCTACATGGGGTGTCACTAGCTCAGCCAGACTCAAAGGCCGACCCTCAAGAATAAAGAAAGGTTGAGCTGTGAAAAAATGAAGATCCTACAGAAAAGCCCCCGTGCAAGGCGCTACATGGGGTGTTATCAGCCCTGACAGATGCAAAGGCTACCATGAGAACCACTGGTCCTGCTTCAAAGTGGACTCAGTGGTTGCTCCGATGACATTTCCGGGAGGATTGATCCATCCAGCATGCATATGAGTAGATGCCAAAGAAAAGCCCCAGTGCAAGGCGCTACATGGGGTGTCATCAGCCCTGACAGATGCAAAGGCTACCATGAGAACCACTGGTTCTGCTTCAAAGTGGACTCAGTGGTTGCTCCGATGACATTTCCGGGAGGATTGATCCATCCAGCATGCATATGAGTAGATACCAAAGAAAAGCCCCAGTGCAAGGCGCTACATGGGGTGTCACTAGCTCAGCCAGACTCAAAGGCCGACCCTCAAGAATAAAGAAAGGTTGAGCTGTGAAAAAATGAAGATCCTACAGAAAAGCCCCCGTGCAAGGCGCTACATGGGGTGTCATCAGCCCTGACAGATGCAAAGGCTACCATGAGAACCACTGGTCCTGCTTCAAAGTGGACTCAGTGGTTGCTCCGATGACATTTCCGGGAGGATTGATCCATCCAGCATGCATATGAGTAGATACCAAAGAAAAGCCCCAGTGCAAGGCGCTACATGGGGTGTCACTAGCTCAGCCAGACTCAAAGGCCGACCCTCAAGAATAAAGAAAGGTTGAGCTGTGAAAAAATGAAGATCCTACAGAAAAGCCCCCGTGCAAGGCGCTACATGGGGTATCATCAGCCCTGACAGATGCAAAGGCTACCATGAGAACCACTGGTCCTGCTTCAAAGTGGACTCAGTGGTTGCTCCGATGACATTTCCGGGAGGATTGATCCATCCAGCATGCATATGAGTAGATGCCAAAGAAAAGCCCCAGTGCAAGGCGCTACATGGGGTGTCATCAGCCCTGACAGATGCAAAGGCTACCATGAGAACCACTGGTCCTGCTTCAAAGTGGACTCAGTGGTTGCTCCGATGACATTTCCGGGAGCATTGATCCATCCAGCATGCATATGAGTAGATGCCAAAGAAAAGCCCCAGTGCAAGGCGCTACATGGGGTGTCATCAGCCCTGACAGATGCAAAGGCTACCATGAGAACCACTGGTCCTGCTTCAAAGTGGACTCAGTGGTTGCTCCGATGACATTTCCGGGAGGATTGATCCATCCAGCATGCATATGAGTAGATACCAAAGAAAAGCCCCAGTGCAAGGCGCTACATGGGGTGTCACTAGCTCAGCCAGACTCAAAGGCCGACCCTCAAGAATAAAGAAAGGTTGAGCTGTGAAAAAATGAAGATCCTACAGAAAAGCCCCCGTGCAAGGCGCTACATGGGGTGTCATCAGCCCTGACAGATGCAAAGGCTACCATGAGAACCACTGGTCCTGCTTCAAAGTGGACTCAGTGGTTGCTCCGATGACATTTCCGGGAGGATTGATCCATCCAGCATGCATATGAGTAGATGCCAAAGAAAAGCCCCAGTGCAAGGCGCTACATGGGGTGTCATCAGCCCTGACAGATGCAAAGGCTACCATGAGAACCACTGGTCCTGCTTCAAAGTGGACTCAGTGGTTGCTCCGATGACATTTCCGGGAGGATTGATCCATCCAGCATGCATATGAGTAGATACCAAAGAAAAGCCCCAGTGCAAGGCGCTACATGGGGTGTCACTAGCTCAGCCAGACTCAAAGGCCGACCCTCAAGAATAAAGAAAGGTTGAGCTGTGAAAAAATGAAGATCCTACAGAAAAGCCCCCGTGCAAGGCGCTACATGGGGTGTCATCAGCCCTGACAGATGCAAAGGCTACCATGAGAACCACTGGTCCTGCTTCAAAGTGGACTCAGTGGTTGCTCCGATGACATTTCCGGGAGGATTGATCCATCCAGCATGCATATGAGTAGATGCCAAAGAAAAGCCCCAGTGCAAGGCGCTACATGGGGTGTCATCAGCCCTGACAGATGCAAAGGCTACCATGAGAACCACTGGTCCTGCTTCAAAGTGGACTCAGTGGTTGCTCCGATGACATTTCCGGGAGGATTGATCCATCCAGCATGCATATGAGTAGATACCAAAGAAAAGCCCCAGTGCAAGGCGCTACATGGGGTGTCACTAGCTCAGCCAGACTCAAAGGCCGACCCTCAAGAATAAAGAAAGGTTGAGCTGTGAAAAAATGAAGATCCTACAGAAAAGCCCCCGTGCAAGGCGCTACATGGGGTGTCATCAGCCCTGACAGATGCAAAGGCTACCATGAGAACCACTGGTCCTGCTTCAAAGTGGACTCAGTGGTTGCTCCGATGACATTTCCGGGAGGATTGATCCATCCAGCATGCATATGAGTAGATGCCAAAGAAAAGCCCCAGTGCAAGGCGCTACATGGGGTGTCATCAGCCCTGACAGATGCAAAGGCTACCATGAGAACCACTGGTCCTGCTTCAAAGTGGACTCAGTGGTTGCTCCGATGACATTTCCGGGAGGATTGATCCATCCAGCATGCATATGAGTAGATACCAAAGAAAAGCCCCAGTGCAAGGCGCTACATGGGGTGTCACTAGCTCAGCCAGACTCAAAGGCCGACCCTCAAGAATAAAGAAAGGTTGAGCTGTGAAAAAATGAAGATCCTACAGAAAAGCCCCCGTGCAAGGCGCTACATGGGGTATCATCAGCCCTAACAGATGCAAAGGCTACCATGAGAACCACTGGTCCTGCTTCAAAGTGGACTCAGTGGTTGCTCCGATGACATTTCCGGGAGGATTGATCCATCCAGCATGCATATGAGTAGATGCCAAAGAAAAGCCCCAGTGCAAGGCGCTACATGGGGTGTCATCAGCCCTGACAGATGCAAAGGCTACCATGAGAACCACTGGTCCTGCTTCAAAGTGGACTCAGTGGTTGCTCCGATGACATTTCCGGGAGGATTGATCCATCCAGCATGCATATGAGTAGATGCCAAAGAAAAGCCCCAGTGCAAGGCGCTACATGGGGTGTCATCAGCCCCGACAGATGCAAAGGCTACCATGAGAACCACTGGTCCTGCTTCAAAGTGGACTCAGTGGTTGCTCCGATGACATTTCCGGGAGGATTGATCCATCCAGCATGCATATGAGTAGATGCCAAAGAAAAGCCCCAGTGCAAGGCGCTACATGGGGTGTCATCAGCCCTGACAGATGCAAAGGCTACCATGAGAACCACTGGTCCTGCTTCAACGTGGACTCAGTGGTTGCTCCGATGACATTTCCGGGAGGATTGATCCATCCAGCATGCATATGAGTAGATACCAAAGAAAAGCCCCAGTGCAAGGCGCTACATGGGGTGTCACTAGCTCAGCCAGACTCAAAGGCCGACCCTCAAGAATAAAGAAAGGTTGAGCTGTGAAAAAATGAAGATCCTACAGAAAAGCCCCCGTGCAAGGCGCTACATGGGGTATCATCAGCCCTAACAGATGCAAAGGCTACCATGAGAACCACTGGTCCTGCTTCAAAGTGGACTCAGTGGTTGCTCCGATGACATTTCCGGGAGGATTGATCCATCCAGCATGCATATGAGTAGATGCCAAAGAAAAGCCCCAGTGCAAGGCGCTACATGGGGTGTCATCAGCCCTGACAGATGCAAAGGCTACCATGAGAACCACTGGTCCTGCTTCAAAGTGGACTCAGTGGTTGCTCCGATGACATTTCCGGGAGGATTGATCCATCCAGCATGCATATGAGTAGATGCCAAAGAAAAGCCCCAGTGCAAGGCGCTACATGGGGTGTCATCAGCCCTGACAGATGCAAAGGCTACCATGAGAACCACTGGTCCTGCTTCAAAGTGGACTCAGTGGTTGCTCCGATGA
Organism: Melanostigma gelatinosum; assembly: GCF_949748355.1. Lineage (NCBI taxonomy): Eukaryota > Metazoa > Chordata > Actinopteri > Perciformes > Zoarcidae > Melanostigma > Melanostigma gelatinosum. The sequence continues at coordinate 25,540,749 of NC_136647.1, read as the reverse complement.
CATTTCCGGGAGGATTGATCCATCCAGCATGCATATGAGTAGATGCCAAAGAAAAGCCCCAGTGCAAGGCGCTACATGGGGTGTCATCAGCCCTGACAGATGCAAAGGCTACCATGAGAACCACTGGTCCTGCTTCAAAGTGGACTCAGTGGTTGCTCCGATGACATTTCCGGGAGGATTGATCCATCCAGCATGCATATGAGTAGATACCAAAGAAAAGCCCCAGTGCAAGGCGCTACATGGGGTGTCACTAGCTCAGCCAGACTCAAAGGCCGACCCTCAAGAATAAAGAAAGGTTGAGCTGTGAAAAAATGAAGATCCTACAGAAAAGCCCCCGTGCAAGGCGCTACATGGGGTGTCATCAGCCCTGACAGATGCAAAGGCTACCATGAGAACCACTGGTCCTGCTTCAAAGTGGACTCAGTGGTTGCTCCGATGACATTTCCGGGAGGATTGATCCATCCAGCATGCATATGAGTAGATGCCAAAGAAAAGCCCCAGTGCAAGGCGCTACATGGGGTGTCATCAGCCCTGACAGATGCAAAGGCTACCATGAGAACCACTGGTCCTGCTTCAAAGTGGACTCAGTGGTTGCTCCGATGACATTTCCGGGAGGATTGATCCATCCAGCATGCATATGAGTAGATACCAAAGAAAAGCCCCAGTGCAAGGCGCTACATGGGGTGTCACTAGCTCAGCCAGACTCAAAGGCCGACCCTCAAGAATAAAGAAAGGTTGAGCTGTGAAAAAATGAAGATCCTACAGAAAAGCCCCCGTGCAAGGCGCTACATGGGGTGTCATCAGCCCTGACAGATGCAAAGGCTACCATGAGAACCACTGGTCCTGCTTCAAAGTGGACTCAGTGGTTGCTCCGATGACATTTCCGGGAGGATTGATCCATCCAGCATGCATATGAGTAGATGCCAAAGAAAAGCCCCAGTGCAAGGCGCTACATGGGGTGTCATCAGCCCTGACAGATGCAAAGGCTACCATGAGAACCACTGGTCCTGCTTCAAAGTGGACTCAGTGGTTGCTCCGATGACATTTCCGGGAGGATTGATCCATCCAGCATGCATATGAGTAGATACCAAAGAAAAGCCCCAGTGCAAGGCGCTACATGGGGTGTCACTAGCTCAGCCAGACTCAAAGGCCGACCCTCAAGAATAAAGAAAGGTTGAGCTGTGAAAAAATGAAGATCCTACAGAAAAGCCCCCGTGCAAGGCGCTACATGGGGTGTCATCAGCCCTGACAGATGCAAAGGCTACCATGAGAACCACTGGTCCTGCTTCAAAGTGGACTCAGTGGTTGCTCCGATGACATTTCCGGGAGGATTGATCCATCCAGCATGCATATGAGTAGATGCCAAAGAAAAGCCCCAGTGCAAGGCGCTACATGGGGTGTCACTAGCTCAGCCAGACTCAAAGGCCGACCCTCAAGAATAAAGAAAGGTTGAGCTGTGAAAAAATGAAGATCCTACAGAAAAGCCCCCGTGCAAGGCGCTACATGGGGTATCATCAGCCCTGACAGATGCAAAGGCTACCATGAGAACCACTGGTCCTGCTTCAAAGTGGACTCAGTGGTTGCTCCGATGACATTTCCGGGAGTATTGATCCATCCAGCATGCATATGAGTAGATGCCAAAGAAAAGCCCCAGTGCAAGGCGCTACATGGGGTGTCATCAGCCCTGACAGATGCAAAGGCTACCATGAGAACCACTGGTCCTGCTTCAAAGTGGACTCAGTGGTTGCTCCGATGACATTTCCGGGAGGATTGATCCATCCAGCATGCATATGAGTAGATACCAAAGAAAAGCCCCAGTGCAAGGCGCTACATGGGGTGTCACTAGCTCAGCCAGACTCAAAGGCCGACCCTCAAGAATAAAGAAAGGTTGAGCTGTGAAAAAATGAAGATCCTACAGAAAAGCCCCCGTGCAAGGCGCTACATGGGGTGTCATCAGCCCTGACAGATGCAAAGGCTACCATGAGAACCACTGGTCCTGCTTCAAAGTGGACTCAGTGGTTGCTCCGATGACATTTCCGGGAGGATTGATCCATCCAGCATGCATATGAGTAGATGCCAAAGAAAAGCCCCACTGCAAGGCGCTACATGGGGTGTCATCAGCCCTGACAGATGCAAAGGCTACCATGAGAACCACTGGTCCTGCTTCAAAGTGGACTCAGTGGTTGCTCCGATGACATTTCCGGGAGGATTGATCCATCCAGCATGCATATGAGTAGATACCAAAGAAAAGCCCCAGTGCAAGGCGCTACATGGGGTGTCACTAGCTCAGCCAGACTCAAAGGCCGACCCTCAAGAATAAAGAAAGGTCGAGCTGTGAAAAAATGAAGATCCTACAGAAAAGCCCCTGTGCAAGGCGCTACATGGGGTGTCATCAGCCCTGACAGATGCAAAGGCTACCATGAGAACCACTGGTCCTGCTTCAAAGTGGACTCAGTGGTTGCTCCGATGACATTTCCGGGAGGATTGATCCATCCAGCATGCATATGAGTAGATGCCAAAGAAAAGCCCCAGTGCAAGGCGCTACATGGGGTGTCATCAGCCCTGACAGATGCAAAGGCTACCATGAGAACCACTGGTCCTGCTTCAAAGTGGACTCAGTGGTTGCTCCGATGACATTTCCGGGAGGATTGATCCATCCAGCATGCATATGAGTAGATACCAAAGAAAAGCCCCAGTGCAAGGCGCTACATGGGGTGTCACTAGCTCAGCCAGACTCAAAGGCCGACCCTCAAGAATAAAGAAAGGTTGAGCTGTGAAAAAATGAAGATCCTACAGAAAAGCCCCCGTGCAAGGCGCTACATGGGGTATCATCAGCCCTGACAGATGCAAAGGCTACCATGAGAACCACTGGTCCTGCTTCAAAGTGGACTCAGTGGTTGCTCCGATGACATTTCCGGGAGGATTGATCCATCCAGCATGCATATGAGTAGATGCCAAAGAAAAGCCCCAGTGCAAGGCGCTACATGGGGTGTCATCAGCCCTGACAGATGCAAAGGCTACCATGAGAACCACTGGTCCTGCTTCAAAGTGGACTCAGTGGTTGCTCCGATGACATTTCCGGGAGGATTGATCCATCCAGCATGCATATGAGTAGATGCCAAAGAAAAGCCCCAGTGCAAGGCGCTACATGGGGTGTTATCAGCCCTGACAGATGCAAAGGCTACCATGAGAACCACTGGTCCTGCTTCAAAGTGGACTCAGTGGTTGCTCCGATGACATTTCCGGGAGGATTGATCCATCCAGCATGCATATGAGTAGATACCAAAGAAAAGCCCCAGTGCAAGGCGCTACATGGGGTGTCACTAGCTCAGCCAGACTCAAAGGCCGACCCTCAAGAATAAAGAAAGGTCGAGCTGTGAAAAAAATGAAGATCCTACAGAAAAGCCCCCGTGCAAGGCGCTACATGGGGTGTCATCAGCCCTGACAGATGCAAAGGCTACCATGAGAACCACTGGTCCTGCTTCAAAGTGGACTCAGTGGTTGCTCCGATGACATTTCCGGGAGGATTGATCCATCCAGCATGCATATGAGTAGATGCCAAAGAAAAGCCCCAGTGCAAGGCGCTACATGGGGTGTCATCAGCCCTGACAGATGCAAAGGCTACCATGAGAACCACTGGTCCTGCTTCAAAGTGGACTCAGTGGTTGCTCCGATGACATTTCCGGGAGGATTGATCCATCCAGCATGCATATGAGTAGATACCAAAGAAAAGCCCCAGTGCAAGGCGCTACATGGGGTGTCACTAGCTCAGCCAGACTCAAAGGCCGACCCTCAAGAATAAAGAAAGGTTGAGCTGTGAAAAAATGAAGATCCTACAGAAAAGCCCCCGTGCAAGGCGCTACATGGGGTGTCATCAGCCCTGACAGATGCAAAGGCTACCATGAGAACCACTGGTCCTGCTTCAAAGTGGACTCAGTGGTTGCTCCGATGACATTTCCGGGAGGATTGATCCATCCAGCATGCATATGAGTAGATGCCAAAGAAAAGCCCCAGTGCAAGGCGCTACATGGGGTGTCATCAGCCCTGACAGATGCAAAGGCTACCATGAGAACCACTGGTCCTGCTTCAAAGTGGACTCAGTGGTTGCTCCGATGACATTTCCGGGAGGATTGATCCATCCAGCATGCATATGAGTAGATACCAAAGAAAAGCCCCAGTGCAAGGCGCTACATGGGGTGTCACTAGCTCAGCCAGACTCAAAGGCCGACCCTCAAGAATAAAGAAAGGTTGAGCTGTGAAAAAATGAAGATCCTACAGAAAAGCCCCCGTGCAAGGCGCTACATGGGGTGTCATCAGCCCTGACAGATGCAAAGGCTACCATGAGAACCACTGGTCCTGCTTCAAAGTGGACTCAGTGGTTGCTCCGATGACATTTCCGGGAGGATTGATCCATCCAGCATGCATATGAGTAGATGCCAAAGAAAAGCCCCAGTGCAAGGCGCTACATGGGGTGTCATCAGCCCTGACAGATGCAAAGGCTACCATGAGAACCACTGGTCCTGCTTCAAAGTGGACTCAGTGGTTGCTCCGATGACATTTCCGGGAGGATTGATCCATCCAGCATGCATATGAGTAGATGCCAAAGAAAAGCCCCAGTGCAAGGCGCTACATGGGGTGTCATCAGCCCTGACAGATGCAAAGGCTACCATGAGAACCACTGGTCCTGCTTCAAAGTGGACTCAGTGGTTGCTCCGATGACATTTCCGGGAGGATTGATCCATCCAGCATGCATATGAGTAGATGCCAAAGAAAAGCCCCAGTGCAAGGCGCTACGTGGGGTGTCATCAGCCCTGACAGATGCAAAGGCTACCATGAGAACCACTGGTCCTGCTTCAAAGTGGACTCAGTGGTTGCTCCGATGACATTTCCGGGAGGATTGATCCATCCAGCATGCATATGAGTAGATACCAAAGAAAAGCCCCAGTGCAAGGCGCTACATGGGGTGTCACTAGCTCAGCCAGACTCAAAGGCCGACCCTCAAGAATAAAGAAAGGTTGAGCTGTGAAAAAATGAAGATCCTACAGAAAAGCCCCCGTGCAAGGCGCTACATGGGGTGTCATCAGCCCTGACAGATGCAAAGGCTACCATGAGAACCACTGGTCCTGCTTCAAAGTGGACTCAGTGGTTGCTCCGATGACATTTCCGGGAGGATTGATCCATCCAGCATGCATATGAGTAGATGCCAAAGAAAAGCCCCAGTGCAAGGCGCTACATGGGGTGTCATCAGCCCTGACAGATGCAAAGGCTACCATGAGAACCACTGGTCCTGCTTCAAAGTGGACTCAGTGGTTGCTCCGATGACATTTCCGGGAGGATTGATCCATCCAGCATGCATATGAGTAGATACCAAAGAAAAGCCCCAGTGCAAGGCGCTACATGGGGTGTCACTAGCTCAGCCAGACTCAAAGGCCGACCCTCAAGAATAAAGAAAGGTTGAGCTGTGAAAAAATGAAGATCCTACAGAAAAGCCCCCGTGCAAGGCGCTACATGGGGTGTCATCAGCCCTGACAGATGCAAAGGCTACCATGAGAACCACTGGTCCTGCTTCAAAGTGGACTCAGTGGTTGCTCCGATGACATTTCCGGGAGGATTGATCCATCCAGCATGCATATGAGTAGATGCCAAAGAAAAGCCCCAGTGCAAGGCGCTACATGGGGTGTCATCAGCCCTGACAGATGCAAAGGCTACCATGAGAACCACTGGTCCTGCTTCAAAGTGGACTCAGTGGTTGCTCCGATGACATTTCCGGGAGGATTGATCCATCCAGCATGCATATGAGTAGATACCAAAGAAAAGCCCCAGTGCAAGGCGCTACATGGGGTGTCACTAGCTCAGCCAGACTCAAAGGCCGACCCTCAAGAATAAAGAAAGGTCGAGCTGTGAAAAAATGAAGATCCTACAGAAAAGCCCCCGTGCAAGGCGCTACATGGGGTGTCATCAGCCCTGACAGATGCAAAGGCTACCATGAGAACCACTGGTCCTGCTTCAAAGTGGACTCAGTGGTTGCTCCGATGACATTTCCGGGAGGATTGATCCATCCAGCATGCATATGAGTAGATGCCAAAGAAAAGCCCCAGTGCAAGGCGCTACATGGGGTGTCATCAGCCCTGACAGATGCAAAGGCTACCATGAGAACCACTGGTCCTGCTTCAAAGTGGACTCAGTGGTTGCTCCGATGACATTTCCGGGAGGATTGATCCATCCAGCATGCATATGAGTAGATACCAAAGAAAAGCCCCAGTGCAAGGCGCTACATGGGGTGTCACTAGCTCAGCCAGACTCAAAGGCCGACCCTCAAGAATAAAGAAAGGTTGAGCTGTGAAAAAATGAAGATCCTACAGAAAAGCCCCCGTGCAAGGCGCTACATGGGGTGTCATCAGCCCTGACAGATGCAAAGGCTACCATGAGAACCACTGGTCCTGCTTCAAAGTGGACTCAGTGGTTGCTCCGATGACATTTCCGGGAGGATTGATCCATCCAGCATGCATATGAGTAGATGCCAAAGAAAAGCCCCAGTGCAAGGCGCTACATGGGGTGTCATCAGCCCTGACAGATGCAAAGGCTACCATGAGAACCACTGGTCCTGCTTCAAAGTGGACTCAGTGGTTGCTCCGATGACATTTCCGGGAGGATTGATCCATCCAGCATGCATATGAGTAGATACCAAAGAAAAGCTCCAGTGCAAGGCGCTACATGGGGTGTCACTAGCTCAGCCAGACTCAAAGGCCGACCCTCAAGAATAAAGAAAGGTCGAGCTGTGAAAAAATGAAGATCCTACAGAAAAGCCCCCCTCGGTCTCTTCATAGCAGCCTCCTGCTCGTCGTCGCTCTCTTCCCTGCGTCGTTTTGTGGAAGAGCCGAGGCCAGAAGTTGAGGGAACTACTGCATCTGTGAGCTCTTCTGAAGAATCTTCCAAGATAAAGTCAATGAAGTCTTCAAAGTCCTCGTCCTCAATGACAATGTCTTCAAAGTCCTCGTCCTCAATGACAATGATGTCAGTCTCTTCAGGTTGCAAATACCCGTACCTGTCCATAATAACATCAAAAACCCCTTCCCAAATACCATAACTAGGGTACCGGTTGAAAACAGTATAGAAAGTAGGAAGGTTGGGAGCAGGGTAGGAAACGAGCTGGAAAGCAGGGTAGTAACCTGGAACAGGACTAAAGCAGTGTTGTCCCGCTATCACAAATTGTGGTTGTAGGAACTGCAACTCACCCCTACCCTCCTGAAGCCAGTCAAAGCCAACCTCGTCCTCGGGCAAAAGGGCGGCATCAGGGCGGACTGAGGTAGGAAGAAAAACATTTATTAAAAAAAACGTCACATCCACAAGCCACCAACTAACACAAAGCCACCGCTAGTCTGATTCAAAAGGCAACTATTTCAGTATTTATCAGGAGCAAATTATGAAAATGCTATTTCCATGTGAGACCATAGCCACGGTCCAAACTGATTCTATAGGGAAAGGCCAGTGTGCACATTATCACCAGCCGAGCACTTTTAAAAAACGCTCTTACATTTGGAACTGGATTCAGAAAACGTCATTCACATATAATATAATCAGACATTTGCCCAAACTATTTTCCACTCCTTCATAGTATATATGCACTCATTCAGGCTCATAACAATATTGATCCGTTGGTGCATTTTAATGAATATCTTGAAGCTAGCTCTCAAATGTTCCTTCTTTTACTTATATCTTGCCATGGTGCAAGAAGAGTTCTATTTCTAAAATGGTGGAGGCGCCATTTTGTTTCCGAGATTGTCAACACAAAAATCGACGATTTGATCCCCTCAAACAAAAATAACGGTGTTTTCATGTCCCTACACATGTGTTAACACATTCCACACCTATTTCGAAGAAGAAAGTCCAGTCTTAACATATTGTTTTACACCAGAAACTGTGAGTGGCCTCACAATATGAGTTTTTCTAATAGCTAGTTTAAATGCTGAACATTCTTTAGCTTAATATTTAGCTTAATATTCTTAATTTAACGTAATTAAACGCACGTTTTGTACTGCAATGGCCTTTTATGGAGTCAAGGAACATTAACAAACACATTTGGCATGAAATTTAAAAAATAAATAAAAATGTTTTACCTGTAGGTCCGAAGATCTGGTCTGGTCTGCCCACCGGGGCCGGGGGTCCACTGGAAGCCATTCTGTCCAACTGGTATTGTTTGCTGTAGGTATTCAACTCAGTTCGCCAACAGTTTGTTTTGGAGGTGATCAGATGTCTGAGAGCTCAATCTTGTAGGTGCAGCATAAACTTCAAGTGCAACTCAGAAACGCCGTTTTTCTATGACGTCACTATTATGCGACCACGCCCCCTCCACTAACGCAGGCGTGTGAGAGATTGGATTTTATAGTAAATTGTGTAAATGTAAATAGTTTGGACTGTGTGTGTGTTTACAATAGGTGTTTCCATAAATCCGTGATGTGTGTGATCTGTGATGATAAACTTCACATCATCTTGACCCAGAGCATACATACAAGGTTCAACCAAGAATGAAACATGTCAGCAGTTTCATTTGTGTTGTTGTTGATTTATTATATAACATACTGAATAGAAAGGCAGTAGACATGAACTAAACTAAACTTGAATCACTGCATGCTTCCAACGACATCATGCAAAGATTGCACAATTCATGAAACCCAAATTGATCTCATTTAATTGAGTACCATGTGGGGCTTTTTATTTGTCACTGGATGATACCGAGCAGCCCTCGTCTGTTATTTTATTGCTTTGTGAAGTAATAAAATCACAGTTTTATTTTTGAATTGTTATTAATATTCAACTTTATATGCACATAGTGAGAAGATCACTTTGTGGTGCATTTTGCGACACATTTCTAAAAACAAGGGACACTAATGATGCATGTATGTCATCTGGACAACCTCCACATGATGGCAGTATTGTAACTTGATTCACTTTTTATTCACTGATATATTTTTGCCAACAGATGGCACCACAGTCTCCCTTGCAGTACTACTAGTAAGAAGCCCTCTTTTCTTCTTCCAAACACAATCATCCCATCTCCCCAATTAAGCAAGACAACACTGTGCGGGGTGAAACTGTAACATTAACTCAGACTGCAGACAGTATTGTTCTCAGCCGTGACCTCATTTTACACGTTTAGTCTGTTGCTCATTATCAGTCGGTGGGATAAGTCTGGGAGCAGGAAGGGTGGGAGAGTCTTCCTCTCGCTTTACTGTCAAACGTCTGTGTGTGATCATAACAATCCAACTGAGAGCTGGACTGAGATTTCTATCCAGTAGATATCATGCAAATTGAACACTGATTTGAAACAGCGTCTCCCCCCTGAACCAAATGTATTTACAAAACTCTCAGTTTAACTGATGTGGTGTTATATTATGAGTTCTGAAAATACTATAAGGTTGTCGTACATTGTCAGATTTTTGAATTATATCAGAAATATGATATTGTTTCCAAGACAAAGACATATTTAGAAAGTTTGTCACACATTTATTTGTATTGTGCTCCTCTGTAAACAGTATACATACAGTACATACAGTTTACATGAACATGCTGTGTTCTATGTGACAAATACAACTGTCTCCTTCTTGACTTGTGAGCAGATGCAAAGAGCTGCTGACGGCTTCCTGTGTGTGTGTGAGGAGCTTCCCAAACCCACCAGCACAGAAGAAGCAGATGGAGACAAACTACGTCCTCTGTGCCGGTGGGGACGGGACGCCCCTCCTCCTCCTCTCGGCTGGTGGGTGGAGCGGGTGGTGTCGGAGGGGGGGGAGGGGCAGGGAGGACGTCACCGTACTCACTGGGTCTCAGGAGTCCTGCCCTGTGAGACACAAACACAAGAGATGAATACTTTTAACTCAACTATACAACCTTTACATTGTTCAATGATGGAATCTTATTACTGATACTTCTGTCGTCTTAGTGAGGGATTACTTACTCAGCCCACTGAAAGAAAGGCGACCACCGCTCTCCATCTGGTCCTGCAGTCATCCATCCTTCTCATCTGGTCATGTGGTCTCTGTTGTCTAGGAGATCCAGGATGTTGCTTCCTGTGTTACAGCCATCGATACCTGAGTAAAAGAGACTTGGAAAACTTTTCTTAACGTTAGTAATTTTTACCATACCTATCAGCGCTAAAGTGGGTCAATCCAACGGCCCCAGTGCAAGGCGCTACATGGGGTGTCATCAGCCCTGACAGATGCAAAGGCTACCATGAGAACCACTGGTCCTGCTTCAAAGTGGACTCAGTGGTTGCTCCGATGACATTTCCGGGAGGATTGATCCATCCAGCATGCATATGAGTAGATACCAAAGAAAAGCCCCAGTGCAAGGCGCTACATGGGGTGTCACTAGCTCAGCCAGACTCAAAGGCCGACCCTCAAGAATAAAGAAAGGTCGAGCTGTGAAAAAATGAAGATCCTACAGAAAAGCCCCCGTGCAAGGCGCTACATGGGGTGTCATCAGCCCTGACAGATGCAAAGGCTACCATGAGAACCACTGGTCCTGCTTCAAAGTGGACTCAGTGGTTGCTCCGATGACATTTCCGGGAGGATTGATCCATCCAGCATGCATATGAGTAGATACCAAAGAAAAGCCCCAGTGCAAGGCGCTACATGCGGTGTCACTAGCTCAGCCAGACTCAAAGGCCGACCCTCAAGAATAAAGAAAGGTTGAGCTGTGAAAAAATGAAGATCCTACAGAAAAGCCCCCGTGCAAGGCGCTACATGGGGTGTCATCAGCCCTGACAGATGCAAAGGCTACCATGAGAACCACTGGTCCTGCTTCAAAGTGGACTCAGTGGTTGCTCCGATGACATTTCCGGGAGGATTGATCCATCCAGCATGCATATGAGTAGATGCCAAAGAAAAGCCCCAGTGCAAGGCGCTACATGGAGTGTCATCAGCCCTGACAGATGCAAAGGCTACCATGAGAACCACTGGTCCTGCTTCAAAGTGGACTCAGTGGTTGCTCCGATGACATTTCCGGGAGGATTGATCCATCCAGCATGCATATGAGTAGATACCAAAGAAAAGCCCCAGTGCAAGGCGCTACATGGGGTGTCACTAGCTCAGCCAGACTCAAAGGCCGACCCTCAAGAATAAAGAAAGGTCGAGCTGTGAAAAAATGAAGATCCTACAGAAAAGCCCCCCTCGGTCTCTTCATAGCAGCCTCCTGCTCGTCGTCGCTCTCTTCCCTGCATCGTTTTGTGGAAGAGCCGAGGCCAGAAGTTGAGGGAACTACTGCATCTGTGAGCTCTTCTGAAGAATCTTCCAAGATAAAGTCAATGAAGTCTTCAAAGTCCTCGTCCTCAATGACAATGTCTTCAAAGTCCTCGTCCTCAATGACAATGATGTCAGTCTCTTCAGGTTGCAAATACCCGTACCTGTCCATAATAACATCAAAAACCCCTTCCCAAATACCATAACTAGGGTACCGGTTGAAAACAGTATAGAAAGTAGGAAGGTTGGGAGCAGGGTAGGAAACGAGCTGGAAAGCAGGGTAGTAACCTGGAACAGGACTAAAGCAGTGTTGTCCCGCTATCACAAATTGTGGTTGTAGGAACTGCAACTCACCCCTACCCTCCTGAAGCCAGTCAAAGCCAACCTCGTCCTCGGGCAAAAGGGCGGCATCAGGGCGGACTGAGGTAGGAAGAAAAACATTTATTAAAAAAAACGTCACATCCACAAGCCACCAACTAACACAAAGCCACCGCTAGTCTGATTCAAAAGGCAACTATTTCAGTATTTATCAGGAGCAAATTATGAAAATGCTATTTCCATGTGAGACCATAGCCACGGTCCAAACTGATTCTATAGGGAAAGGCCAGTGTGCACATTATCACCAGCCGAGCACTTTTAAAAAACGCTCTTACATTTGGAACTGGATTCAGAAAACGTCATTCACATATAATATAATCAGACATTTGCCCAAACTATTTTCCACTCCTTCATAGTATATATGCACTCATTCAGGCTCATAACAATATTGATCCGTTGGTGCATTTTAATGAATATCTTGAAGCTAGCTCTCAAATGTTCCTTCTTTTACTTATATCTTGCCATGGTGCAAGAAGAGTTCTATTTCTAAAATGGTGGAGGCGCCATTTTGTTTCCGAGATTGTCAACACAAAAATCGACGATTTGATCCCCTCAAACAAAAATAACGGTGTTTTCATGTCCCTACACATGTGTTAACACATTCCACACCTATTTCGAAGAAGAAAGTCCAGTCTTAACATATTGTTTTACACCAGAAACTGTGAGTGGCCTCACAATATGAGTTTTTCTAATAGCTAGTTTAAATGCTGAACATTCTTTAGCTTAATATTTAGCTTAATATTCTTAATTTAACGTAATTAAACGCACGTTTTGTACTGCAATGGCCTTTTATGGAGTCAAGGAACATTAACAAACACATTTGGCATGAAATTTAAAAAATAAATAAAAATGTTTTACCTGTAGGTCCGAAGATCTGGTCTGGTCTGCCCACCGGGGCCGGGGGTCCACTGGAAGCCATTCTGTCCAACTGGTATTGTTTGCTGTAGGTATTCAACTCAGTTCGCCAACAGTTTGTTTTGGAGGTGATCAGATGTCTGAGAGCTCAATCTTGTAGGTGCAGCATAAACTTCAAGTGCAACTCAGAAACGCCGTTTTTCTATGACGTCACTATTATGCGACCACGCCCCCTCCACTAACGCAGGCATGCGTGTGTGAAAGATTGGATTTTATAGTAAATTGTGTAAATGTAAATAGTTTGGACTGTGTGTGTGTTTACAATAGGTGTTTCCATAAATCCGTGATGTGTGTGATCTGTGATGATAAACTTCACATCATCTTGACCCAGAGCATACATACAAGGTTCAACCAAGAATGAAACATGTCAGCAGTTTCATTTGTGTTGTTGTTGATTTATTATATAACATACTGAATAGAAAGGCAGTAGACATGAACTAAACTAAACTTGAATCACTGCATGCTTCCAACGACATCATGCAAAGATTGCACAATTCATGAAACCCAAATTGATCTCATTTAATTGAGTACCATGTGGGGCTTTTTATTTGTCACTGGATGATACCGAGCAGCCCTCGTCTGTTATTTTATTGCTTTGTGAAGTAATAAAATCACAGTTTTATTTTTGAATTGTTATTAATATTCAACTTTATATGCACATAGTGAGAAGATCACTTTGTGGTGCATTTTGCGACACATTTCTAAAAACAAGGGACACTAATGATGCATGTATGTCATCTGGACAACCTCCACATGATGGCAGTATTGTAACTTGATTCACTTTTTATTCACTGATATATTTTTGCCAACAGATGGCACCACAGTCTCCCTTGCAGTACTACTAGTAAGAAGCCCTCTTTTCTTCTTCCAAACACAATCATCCCATCTCCCCAATTAAGCAAGACAACACTGTGCGGGGTGAAACTGTAACATTAACTCAGACTGCAGACAGTATTGTTCTCAGCCGTGACCTCATTTTACACGTTTAGTCTGTTGCTCATTATCAGTCGGTGGGATAAGTCTGGGAGCAGGAAGGGTGGGAGAGTCTTCCTCTCGCTTTACTGTCAAACGTCTGTGTGTGATCATAACAATCCAACTGAGAGCTGGACTGAGATTTCTATCCAGTAGATATCATGCAAATTGAACACTGATTTGAAACAGCGTCTCCCCCCTGAACCAAATGTATTTACAAAACTCTCAGTTTAACTGATGTGGTGTTATATTATGAGTTCTGAAAATACTATAAGGTTGTCGTACATTGTCAGATTTTTGAATTATATCAGAAATATGATATTGTTTCCAAGACAAAGACATATTTAGAAAGTTTGTCACACATTTATTTGTATTGTGCTCCTCTGTAAACAGTATACATACAGTACATACAGTTTACATGAACATGCTGTGTTCTATGTGACAAATACAACTGTCTCCTTCTTGACTTGTGAGCAGATGCAAAGAGCTGCTGACGGCTTCCTGTGTGTGTGTGAGGAGCTTCCCAAACCCACCAGCACAGAAGAAGCAGATGGAGACAAACTACGTCCTCTGTGCCGGTGGGGACGGGACGCCCCTCCTCCTCCTCTCGGCTGGTGGGTGGAGCGGGTGGTGTCGGAGGGGGGGGAGGGGCAGGGAGGACGTCACCGTACTCACTGGGTCTCAGGAGTCCTGCCCTGTGAGACACAAACACAAGAGATGAATACTTTTAACTCAACTATACAACCTTTACATTGTTCAATGATGGAATCTTATTACTGATACTTCTGTCGTCTTAGTGAGGGATTACTTACTCAGCCCACTGAAAGAAAGGCGACCACCGCTCTCCATCTGGTCCTGCAGTCATCCATCCTTCTCATCTGGTCATGTGGTCTCTGTTGTCTAGGAGATCCAGGATGTTGCTTCCTGTGTTACAGCCATCGATACCTGAGTAAAAGAGACTTGGAAAACTTTTCTTAACGTTAGTAATTTTTACCATACCTATCAGCGCTAAAGTGGGTCAATCCAACGGCCCCAGTGCAAGGCGCTACATGGGGTGTCATCAGCCCTGACAGATGCAAAGGCTACCATGAGAACCACTGGTCCTGCTTCAAAGTGGACTCAGTGGTTGCTCCGATGACATTTCCGGGAGGATTGATCCATCCAGCATGCATATGAGTAGATACCAAAGAAAAGCCCCAGTGCAAGGCGCTACATGGGGTGTCACTAGCTCAGCCAGACTCAAAGGCCGACCCTCAAGAATAAAGAAAGGTTGAGCTGTGAAAAAATGAAGATCCTACAGAAAAGCCCCCGTGCAAGGCGCTACATGGGGTGTCATCAGCCCTGACAGATGCAAAGGCTACCATGAGAACCACTGGTCCTGCTTCAAAGTGGACTCAGTGGTTGCTCCGATGACATTTCCGGGAGGATTGATCCATCCAGCATGCATATGAGTAGATGCCAAAGAAAAGCCCCAGTGCAAGGCGCTACATGGGGTGTCATCAGCCCTGACAGATGCAAAGGCTACCATGAGAACCACTGGTCCTGCTTCAAAGTGGACTCAGTGGTTGCTCCGATGACATTTCCGGGAGGATTGATCCATCCAGCATGCATATGAGTAGATACCAAAGAAAAGCCCCAGTGCAAGGCGCTACATGGGGTGTCACTAGCTCAGCCAGACTCAAAGGCCGACCCTCAAGAATAAAGAAAGGTTGAGCTGTGAAAAAATGAAGATCCTACAGAAAAGCCCCCGTGCAAGGCGCTACATGGGCTGTCATCAGCCCTGACAGATGCAAAGGCTACCATGAGAACCACTGGTCCTGCTTCAAAGTGGACTCAGTGGTTGCTCCGATGACATTTCCGGGAGGATTGATCCATCCAGCATGCATATGAGTAGATGACAAAGAAAAGCCCCAGTGCAAGGCGCTACATGGGGTGTCATCAGCCCTGACAGATGCAAAGGCTACCATGAGAACCACTGGTCCTGCTTCAAAGTGGACTCAGTGGTTGCTCCGATGACATTTCCGGGAGGATTGATCCATCCAGCATGCATATGAGTAGATACCAAAGAAAAGCCCCAGTGCAAGGCGCTACATGGGGTGTCACTAGCTCAGCCAGACTCAAAGGCCGACCCTCAAGAATAAAGAAAGGTTGAGCTGTGAAAAAATGAAGATCCTACAGAAAAGCCCCCGTGCAAGGCGCTACATGGGCTGTCATCAGCCCTGACAGATGCAAAGGCTACCATGAGAACCACTGGTCCTGCTTCAAAGTGGACTCAGTGGTTGCTCCGATGACATTTCCGGGAGGATTGATCCATCCAGCATGCATATGAGTAGATGCCAAAGAAAAGCCCCAGTGCAAGGCGCTACATGGGGTGTCACAAGCTCAGCCAGACTCAAAGGCCGACCCTCAAGAATAAAGAGGTTGAGCTGTGAAAAAATGAAGATCCTACAGAAAAGCCCCCGTGCAAGGCGCTACATGGGGTGTCATCAGCCCTGACAGATGCAAAGGCTACCATGAGAACCACTGGTCCTGCTTCAAAGTGGACTCAGTGGTTGCTCCGATGACATTTCCAGGAGGATTGATCCATCCAGCATGCATATGAGTAGATGCCAAAGAAAAGCCCCAGTGCAAGGCGCTACATGGGGTGTCATCAGCCCTGACAGATGCAAAGGCTACCATGAGAACCACTGGTCCTGCTTCAAAGTGGACTCAGTGGTTGCTCCGATGACATTTCCGGGAGGATTGATCCATCCAGCATGCATATGAGTAGATACCAAAGAAAAGCCCCAGTGCAAGGCGCTACATGGAGTGTCACTAGCTCAGCCAGACTCAAAGGCCGACCCTCAAGAATAAAGAAAGGTTGAGCTGTGAAAAAATGAAGATCCTACAGAAAAGCCCCCGTGCAAGGCGCTACATGGGGTGTCATCAGCCCTGACAGATGCAAAGGCTACCATGAGAACCACTGGTCCTGCTTCAAAGTGGACTCAGTGGTTGCTCCGATGACATTTCCGGGAGGATTGATCCATCCAGCATGCATATGAGTAGATACCAAAGAAAAGCCCCAGTGCAAGGCGCTACATGGGGTGTCACTAGCTCAGCCAGACTCAAAGGCCGACCCTCAAGAATAAAGAGGTTGAGCTGTGAAAAAATGAAGATCCTACAGAAAAGCCCCCGTGCAAGGCGCTACATGGGGTGTCATCAGCCCTGACAGATGCAAAGGCTACCATGAGAACCACTGGTCCTGCTTCAAAGTGGACTCAGTGGTTGCTCCGATGACATTTCCAGGAGGATTGATCCATCCAGCATGCATATGAGTAGATGCCAAAGAAAAGCCCCAGTGCAAGGCGCTACATGGGGTGTCATCAGCCCTGACAGATGCAAAGGCTACCATGAGAACCACTGGTCCTGCTTCAAAGTGGACTCAGTGGTTGCTCCGATGACATTTCCGGGAGGATTGATCCATCCAGCATGCATATGAGTAGATACCAAAGAAAAGCCCCAGTGCAAGGCGCTACATGGAGTGTCACTAGCTCAGCCAGACTCAAAGGCCGACCCTCAAGAATAAAGAAAGGTTGAGCTGTGAAAAAATGAAGATCCTACAGAAAAGCCCCCGTGCAAGGCGCTACATGGGGTGTCATCAGCCCTGACAGATGCAAAGGCTACCATGAGAACCACTGGTCCTGCTTCAAAGTGGACTCAGTGGTTGCTCCGATGACATTTCCGGGAGGATTGATCCATCCAGCATGCATATGAGTAGATGCCAAAGAAAAGCCCAAGTGCAAGGCGCTACATGGGGTGTCATCAGCCCTGACAGATGCAAAGGCTACCATGAGAACCACTGGTCCTGCTTCAAAGTGGACTCAGTGGTTGCTCCGATGACATTTCCGGGAGGATTGATCCATCCAGCATGCATATGAGTAGATACCAAAGAAAAGCCCCCGTGCAAGGCGCTACATGGGGTGTCATCAGCCCTGACAGATGCAAAGGCTACCATGAGAACCACTGGTCCTGCTTCAAAGTGGACTCAGTGGTTGCTCCGATGACATTTCCGGGAGGATTGATCCATCCAGCATGCATATGAGTAGATACCAAAGAAAAGCCCCAGTGCTAGGCGCTACATGGGGTGTCACTAGCTCAGCCAGACTCAAAGGCCGACCCTCAAGAATAAAGAAAGGTTGAGCTGTGAAAAAATGAAGATCCTACAGAAAAGCCCCCGTGCAAGGCGCTACATGGGGTGTCATCAGCCCTGACAGATGCAAAGGCTACCATGAGAACCACTGGTCCTGCTTCAAAGTGGACTCAGTGGTTGCTCCGATGACATTTCCGGGAGGATTGATCCATCCAGCATGCATATGAGTAGATGCCAAAGAAAAGCCCCAGTGCAAGGCGCTACATGGGGTGTCATCAGCCCTGACAGATGCAAAGGCTACCATGAGAACCACTGGTCCTGCTTCAAAGTGGACTCAGTGGTTGCTCCGATGACATTTCCGGGAGGATTGATCCATCCAGCATGCATATGAGTAGATGCCAAAGAAAAGCCCCAGTGCAAGGCGCTACATGGGGTGTCATCAGCCCTGACAGATGCAAAGGCTACCATGAGAACCACTGGTCCTGCTTCAAAGTGGACTCAGTGGTTGCTCCGATGACATTTCCGGGAGGATTGATCCATCCAGCATGCATATGAGTAGATACCAAAGAAAAGCCCCAGTGCAAGGCGCTACATGGGGTGTCACTAGCTCAGCCAGACTCAAAGGCCGACCCTCAAGAATAAAGAAAGGTTGAGCTGTGAAAAAATGAAGATCCTACAGAAAAGCCCCCGTGCAAGGCGCTACATGGGGTGTCATCAGCCCTGACAGATGCAAAGGCTACCATGAGAACCACTGGTCCTGCTTCAAAGTGGACTCAGTGGTTGCTCCGATGACATTTCCGGGAGGATTGATCCATCCAGCATGCATATGAGTAGATGCCAAAGAAAAGCCCCAGTGCAAGGCGCTACATGGGGTGTCATCAGCCCTGACAGATGCAAAGGCTACCATGAGAACCACTGGTCCTGCTTCAAAGTGGACTCAGTGGTTGCTCCGATGACATTTCCGGGAGGATTGATCCATCCAGCATGCATATGAGTAGATACCAAAGAAAAGCCCCAGTGCAAGGCGCTACATGGGGTGTCACTAGCTCAGCCAGACTCAAAGGCCGACCCTCAAGAATAAAGAAAGGTTGAGCTGTGAAAAAATGAAGATCCTACAGAAAAGCCCCCGTGCAAGGTGCTACATGGGGTGTCATCAGCCCTGACAGATGCAAAGGCTACCATGAGAACCACTGGTCCTGCTTCAAAGTGGACTCAGTGGTTGCTCCGATGACATTTCCGGGAGGATTGATCCATCCAGCATGCATATGAGTAGATGCCAAAGAAAAGCCCCAGTGCAAGGCGCTACATGGGGTGTCATCAGCCCTGACAGATGCAAAGGCTACCATGAGAACCACTGGTCCTGCTTCAAAGTGGACTCAGTGGTTGCTCCGATGACATTTCCGGGAGGATTGATCCATCCAGCATGCATATGAGTAGATACCAAAGAAAAGCCCCAGTGCAAGGCGCTACATGGGGTGTCACTAGCTCAGCCAGACTCAAAGGCCGACCCTCAAGAATAAAGAAAGGTTGAGCTGTGAAAAAATGAAGATCCTACAGAAAAGCCCCCGTGCAAGGCGCTACATGGGGTGTCATCAGCCCTGACAGATGCAAAGGCTACCATGAGAACCACTGGTCCTGCTTCAAAGTGGACTCAGTGGTTGCTCCGATGACATTTCCGGGAGGATTGATCCATCCAGCATGCATATGAGTAGATGCCAAAGAAAAGCCCCAGTGCAAGGCGCTACATGGGGTGTCATCAGCCCTGACAGATGCAAAGGCTACCATGAGAACCACTGGTCCTGCTTCAAAGTGGACTCAGTGGTTGCTCCGATGACATTTCCGGGAGGATTGATCCATCCAGCATGCATATGAGTAGATACCAAAGAAAAGCCCCAGTGCAAGGCGCTACATGGGGTGTCACTAGCTCAGCCAGACTCAAAGGCCGACCCTCAAGAATAAAGAAAGGTTGAGCTGTGAAAAAATGAAGATCCTACAGAAAAGCCCCCGTGCAAGGCGCTACATGGGGTGTCATCAGCCCTGACAGATGCAAAGGCTACCATGAGAACCACTGGTCCTGCTTCAAAGTGGACTCAGTGGTTGCTCCGATGACATTTCCGGGAGGATTGATCCATCCAGCATGCATATGAGTAGATGCCAAAGAAAAGCCCCAGTGCAAGGCGCTACATGGGGTGTCATCAGCCCTGACAGATGCAAAGGCTACCATGAGAACCACTGGTCCTGCTTCAAAGTGGACTCAGTGGTTGCTCCGATGACATTTCCGGGAGGATTGATCCATCCAGCATGCATATGAGTAGATACCAAAGAAAAGCCCCAGTGCAAGGCGCTACATGGGGTGTCACTAGCTCAGCCAGACTCAAAGGCCGACCCTCAAGAATAAAGAAAGGTTGAGCTGTGAAAAAATGAAGATCCTACAGAAAAGCCCCCGTGCAAGGCGCTACATGGGGTGTCATCAGCCCTGACAGATGCAAAGGCTACCATGAGAACCACTGGTCCTGCTTCAAAGTGGACTCAGTGGTTGCTCCGATGACATTTCCGGGAGGATTGATCCATCCAGCATGCATATGAGTAGATGCCAAAGAAAAGCCCCAGTGCAAGGCGCTACATGGGGTGTCATCAGCCCTGACAGATGCAAAGGCTACCATGAGAACCACTGGTCCTGCTTCAAAGTGGACTCAGTGGTTGCTCCGATGACATTTCCGGGAGGATTGATCCATCCAGCATGCATATGAGTAGATACCAAAGAAAAGCCCCAGTGCAAGGCGCTACATGGGGTGTCACTAGCTCAGCCAGACTCAAAGGCCGACCCTCAAGAATAAAGAGGTTGAGCTGTGAAAAAATGAAGATCCTACAGAAAAGCCCCCGTGCAAGGCGCTACATGGGGTGTCATCAGCCCTGACAGATGCAAAGGCTACCATGAGAACCACTGGTCCTGCTTCAAAGTGGACTCAGTGGTTGCTCCGATGACATTTCCAGGAGGATTGATCCATCCAGCATGCATATGAGTAGATGCCAAAGAAAAGCCCCAGTGCAAGGCGCTACATGGGGTGTCATCAGCCCTGACAGATGCAAAGGCTACCATGAGAACCACTGGTCCTGCTTCAAAGTGGACTCAGTGGTTGCTCCGATGACATTTCCGGGAGGATTGATCCATCCAGCATGCATATGAGTAGATACCAAAGAAAAGCCCCAGTGCAAGGCGCTACATGGAGTGTCACGAGCTCAGCCAGACTCAAAGGCCGACCCTCAAGAATAAAGAAAGGTTGAGCTGTGAAAAAATGAAGATCCTACAGAAAAGCCCCCGTGCAAGGCGCTACATGGGGTGTCATCAGCCCTGACAGATGCAAAGGCTACCATGAGAACCACTGGTCCTGCTTCAAAGTGGACTCAGTGGTTGCTCCGATGACATTTCCGGGAGGATTGATCCATCCAGCATGCATATGAGTAGATGCCAAAGAAAAGCCCCAGTGCAAGGCGCTACATGGGGTGTCATCAGCCCTGACAGATGCAAAGGCTACCATGAGAACCACTGGTCCTGCTTCAAAGTGGACTCAGTGGTTGCTCCGATGACATTTCCGGGAGGATTGATCCATCCAGCATGTATATGAGTAGATACCAAAGAAAAGCCCCAGTGCAAGGCGCTACATGGGGTGTCATCAGCCCTGACAGATGCAAAGGCTACCATGAGAACCACTGGTCCTGCTTCAAAGTGGACTCAGTGGTTGCTCCGATGACATTTCCGGGAGGATTGATCCATCCAGCATGCATATGAGTAGATACCAAAGAAAAGCCCCAGTGCAAGGCGCTACATGGGGTGTCACTAGCTCAGCCAGACTCAAAGGCCGACCCTCAAGAATAAAGAGGTTGAGCTGTGAAAAAATGAAGATCCTACAGAAAAGCCCCCGTGCAAGGCGCTACATGGGGTGTCATCAGCCCTGACAGATGCAAAGGCTACCATGAGAACCACTGGTCCTGCTTCAAAGTGGACTCAGTGGTTGCTCCGATGACATTTCCAGGAGGATTGATCCATCCAGCATGCATATGAGTAGATGCCAAAGAAAAGCCCCAGTGCAAGGCGCTACATGGGGTGTCATCAGCCCTGACAGATGCAAAGGCTACCATGAGAACCACTGGTCCTGCTTCAAAGTGGACTCAGTGGTTGCTCCGATGACATTTCCGGGAGGATTGATCCATCCAGCATGCATATGAGTAGATACCAAAGAAAAGCCCCAGTGCAAGGCGCTACATGGAGTGTCACTAGCTCAGCCAGACTCAAAGGCCGACCCTCAAGAATAAAGAAAGGTTGAGCTGTGAAAAAATGAAGATCCTACAGAAAAGCCCCCGTGCAAGGCGCTACATGGGGTGTCATCAGCCCTGACAGATGCAAAGGCTACCATGAGAACCACTGGTCCTGCTTCAAAGTGGACTCAGTGGTTGCTCCGATGACATTTCCGGGAGGATTGATCCATCCAGCATGCATATGAGTAGATGCCAAAGAAAAGCCCCAGTGCAAGGCGCTACATGGGGTGTCATCAGCCCTGACAGATGCAAAGGCTACCATGAGAACCACTGGTCCTGCTTCAAAGTGGACTCAGTGGTTGCTCCGATGACATTTCCGGGAGGATTGATCCATCTAGCATGTATATGAGTAGATACCAAAGAAAAGCCCCCGTGCAAGGCGCTACATGGGGTGTCATCAGCCCTGACAGATGCAAAGGCTACGATGAGAACCACTGGTCCTGCTTCAAAGTGGACTCAGTGGTTGCTCCGATGACATTTCCGGGAGGATTGATCCATCCAGCATGCATATGAGTAGATACCAAAGAAAAGCCCCAGTGCTAGGCGCTACATGGGGTGTCACTAGCTCAGCCAGACTCAAAGGCCGACCCTCAAGAATAAAGAAAGGTTGAGCTGTGAAAAAATGAAGATCCTACAGAAAAGCCCCCGTGCAAGGCGCTACATGGGGTGTCATCAGCCCTGACAGATGCAAAGGCTACCATGAGAACCACTGGTCCTGCTTCAAAGTGGACTCAGTGGTTGCTCCGATGACATTTCCGGGAGGATTGATCCATCCAGCATGCATATGAGTAGATGCCAAAGAAAAGCCCCAGTGCAAGGCGCTACATGGGGTGTCATCAGCCCTGACAGATGCAAAGGCTACCATGAGAACCACTGGTCCTGCTTCAAAGTGGACTCAGTGGTTGCTCCGATGACATTTCCGGGAGGATTGATCCATCCAGCATGCATATGAGTAGATGCCAAAGAAAAGCCCCAGTGCAAGGCGCTACATGGGGTGTCATCAGCCCTGACAGATGCAAAGGCTACCATGAGAACCACTGGTCCTGCTTCAAAGTGGACTCAGTGGTTGCTCCGATGACATTTCCGGGAGGATTGATCCATCCAGCATGCATATGAGTAGATACCAAAGAAAAGCCCCAGTGCAAGGCGCTACATGGGGTGTCACTAGCTCAGCCAGACTCAAAGGCCGACCCTCAAGAATAAAGAAAGGTTGAGCTGTGAAAAAATGAAGATCCTACAGAAAAGCCCCCGTGCAAGGCGCTACATGGGGTGTCATCAGCCCTGACAGATGCAAAGGCTACCATGAGAACCACTGGTCCTGCTTCAAAGTGGACTCAGTGGTTGCTCCGATGACATTTCCGGGAGGATTGATCCATCCAGCATGCATATGAGTAGATGCCAAAGAAAAGCCCCAGTGCAAGGCGCTACATGGGGTGTCATCAGCCCTGACAGATGCAAAGGCTACCATGAGAACCACTGGTCCTGCTTCAAAGTGGACTCAGTGGTTGCTCCGATGACATTTCCGGGAGGATTGATCCATCCAGCATGCATATGAGTAGATACCAAAGAAAAGCCCCAGTGCAAGGCGCTACATGGGGTGTCACTAGCTCAGCCAGACTCAAAGGCCGACCCTCAAGAATAAAGAAAGGTTGAGCTGTGAAAAAATGAAGATCCTACAGAAAAGCCCCCGTGCAAGGCGCTACATGGGGTGTCATCAGCCCTGACAGATGCAAAGGCTACCATGAGAACCACTGGTCCTGCTTCAAAGTGGACTCAGTGGTTGCTCCGATGACATTTCCGGGAGGATTGATCCATCCAGCATGCATATGAGTAGATGCCAAAGAAAAGCCCCAGTGCAAGGCGCTACATGGGGTGTCATCAGCCCTGACAGATGCAAAGGCTACCATGAGAACCACTGGTCCTGCTTCAAAGTGGACTCAGTGGTTGCTCCGATGACATTTCCGGGAGGATTGATCCATCCAGCATGCATATGAGTAGATACCAAAGAAAAGCCCCAGTGCAAGGCGCTACATGGGGTGTCACTAGCTCAGCCAGACTCAAAGGCCGACCCTCAAGAATAAAGAAAGGTTGAGCTGTGAAAAAATGAAGATCCTACAGAAAAGCCCCCGTGCAAGGCGCTACATGGGGTGTCATCAGCCCTGACAGATGCAAAGGCTACCATGAGAACCACTGGTCCTGCTTCAAAGTGGACTCAGTGGTTGCTCCGATGACATTTCCGGGAGGATTGATCCATCCAGCATGCATATGAGTAGATACCAAAGAAAAGCCCCAGTGCAAGGCGCTACATGGGGTGTCACTAGCTCAGCCAGACTCAAAGGCCGACCCTCAAGAATAAAGAAAGGTTGAGCTGTGAAAAAATGAAGATCCTACAGAAAAGCCCCCGTGCAAGGCGCTACATGGGGTGTCATCAGCCCTGACAGATGCAAAGGCTACCATGAGAACCACTGGTCCTGCTTCAAAGTGGACTCAGTGGTTGCTCCGATGACATTTCCGGGAGGATTGATCCATCCAGCATGCATATGAGTAGATGCCAAAGAAAAGCCCCAGTGCAAGGCGCTACATGGGGTGTCATCAGCCCTGACAGATGCAAAGGCTACCATGAGAACCACTGGTCCTGCTTCAAAGTGGACTCAGTGGTTGCTCCGATGACATTTCCGGGAGGATTGATCCATCCAGCATGCATATGAGTAGATACCAAAGAAAAGCCCCAGTGCAAGGCGCTACATGGGGTGTCACTAGCTCAGCCAGACTCAAAGGCCGACCCTCAAGAATAAAGAAAGGTTGAGCTGTGAAAAAATGAAGATCCTACAGAAAAGCCCCCGTGCAAGGCGCTACATGGGGTGTCATCAGCCCTGACAGATGCAAAGGCTACCATGAGAACCACTGGTCCTGCTTCAAAGTGGACTCAGTGGTTGCTCCGATGACATTTCCGGGAGGATTGATCCATCCAGCATGCATATGAGTAGATACCAAAGAAAAGCCCCAGTGCAAGGCGCTACATGGGGTGTCACTAGCTCAGCCAGACTCAAAGGCCGACCCTCAAGAATAAAGAAAGGTTGAGCTGTGAAAAAATGAAGATCCTACAGAAAAGCCCCCGTGCAAGGCGCTACATGGGGTGTCATCAGCCCTGACAGATGCAAAGGCTACCATGAGAACCACTGGTCCTGCTTCAAAGTGGACTCAGTGGTTGCTCCGATGACATTTCCGGGAGGATTGATCCATCCAGCATGCATATGAGTAGATGCCAAAGAAAAGCCCCAGTGCAAGGCGCTACATGGGGTGTCATCAGCCCTGACAGATGCAAAGGCTACCATGAGAACCACTGGTCCTGCTTCAAAGTGGACTCAGTGGTTGCTCCGATGACATTTCCGGGAGGATTGATCCATCCAGCATGCATATGAGTAGATACCAAAGAAAAGCCCCAGTGCAAGGCGCTACATGGGGTGTCACTAGCTCAGCCAGACTCAAAGGCCGACCCTCAAGAATAAAGAAAGGTTGAGCTGTGAAAAAATGAAGATCCTACAGAAAAGCCCCCGTGCAAGGCGCTACATGGGGTGTCATCAGCCCTGACAGATGCAAAGGCTACCATGAGAACCACTGGTCCTGCTTCAAAGTGGACTCAGTGGTTGCTCCGATGACATTTCCGGGAGGATTGATCCATCCAGCATGCATATGAGTAGATGCCAAAGAAAAGCCCCAGTGCAAGGCGCTACATGGGGTGTCATCAGCCCTGACAGATGCAAAGGCTACCATGAGAACCACTGGTCCTGCTTCAAAGTGGACTCAGTGGTTGCTCCGATGACATTTCCGGGAGGATTGATCCATCCAGCATGCATATGAGTAGATACCAAAGAAAAGCCCCAGTGCAAGGCGCTACATGGGGTGTCACTAGCTCAGCCAGACTCAAAGGCCGACCCTCAAGAATAAAGAAAGGTTGAGCTGTGAAAAAATGAAGATCCTACAGAAAAGCCACCGTGCAAGGCGCTACATGGGGTGTCATCAGCCCTGACAGATGCAAAGGCTACCATGAGAACCACTGGTCCTGCTTCAAAGTGGACTCAGTGGTTGCTCCGATGACATTTCCGGGAGGATTGATCCATCCAGCATGCATATGAGTAGATGCCAAAGAAAAGCCCCAGTGCAAGGCGCTACATGGGGTGTCATCAGCCCTGACAGATGCAAAGGCTACCATGAGAACCACTGGTCCTGCTTCAAAGTGGACTCAGTGGTTGCTCCGATGACATTTCCGGGAGGATTGATCCATCCAGCATGCATATGAGTAGATACCAAAGAAAAGCCCCAGTGCAAGGCGCTACATGGGGTGTCACTAGCTCAGCCAGACTCAAAGGCCGACCCTCAAGAATAAAGAAAGGTTGAGATGTGAAAAAATGAAGATCCTACAGAAAAGCCCCCGTGCAAGGCGCTACATGGGGTGTCATCAGCCCTGACAGATGCAAAGGCTACCATGAGAACCACTGGTCCTGCTTCAAAGTGGACTCAGTGGTTGCTCCGATGACATTTCCGGGAGGATTGATCCATCCAGCATGCATATGAGTAGATACCAAAGAAAAGCCCCAGTGCAAGGCGCTACATGGGGTGTCACTAGCTCAGCCAGACTCAAAGGCCGACCCTCAAGAATAAAGAAAGGTTGAGCTGTGAAAAAATGAAGATCCTACAGAAAAGCCCCCGTGCAAGGCGCTACATGGGGTGTCATCAGCCCTGACAGATGCAAAGGCTACCATGAGAACCACTGGTCCTGCTTCAAAGTGGACTCAGTGGTTGCTCCGATGACATTTCCGGGAGGATTGATCCATCCAGCATGCATATGAGTAGATGCCAAAGAAAAGCCCCAGTGCAAGGCGCTACATGGGGTGTCATCAGCCCTGACAGATGCAAAGGCTACCATGAGAACCACTGGTCCTGCTTCAAAGTGGACTCAGTGGTTGCTCCGATGACATTTCCGGGAGGATTGATCCATCCAGCATGCATATGAGTAGATACCAAAGAAAAGCCCCAGTGCAAGGCGCTACATGGGGTGTCACTAGCTCAGCCAGACTCAAAGGCCGACCCTCAAGAATAAAGAAAGGTTGAGCTGTGAAAAAATGAAGATCCTACAGAAAAGCCCCCGTGCAAGGCGCTACATGGGGTGTCATCAGCCCTGACAGATGCAAAGGCTACCATGAGAACCACTGGTCCTGCTTCAAAGTGGACTCAGTGGTTGCTCCGATGACATTTCCGGGAGGATTGATCCATCCAGCATGCATATGAGTAGATACCAAAGAAAAGCCCCAGTGCAAGGCGCTACATGGGGTGTCACTAGCTCAGCCAGACTCAAAGGCCGACCCTCAAGAATAAAGAAAGGTTGAGCTGTGAAAAAATGAAGATCCTACAGAAAAGCCCCCGTGCAAGGCGCTACATGGGGTGTCATCAGCCCTGACAGATGCAAAGGCTACCATGAGAACCACTGGTCCTGCTTCAAAGTGGACTCAGTGGTTGCTCCGATGACATTTCCGGGAGGATTGATCCATCCAGCATGCATATGAGTAGATGCCAAAGAAAAGCCCCAGTGCAAGGCGCTACATGGGGTGTCATCAGCCCTGACAGATGCAAAGGCTACCATGAGAACCACTGGTCCTGCTTCAAAGTGGACTCAGTGGTTGCTCCGATGACATTTCCGGGAGGATTGATCCATCCAGCATGCATATGAGTAGATACCAAAGAAAAGCCCCAGTGCAAGGCGCTACATGGGGTGTCACTAGCTCAGCCAGACTCAAAGGTCGACCCTCAAGAATAAAGAAAGGTTGAGCTGTGAAAAAATGAAGATCCTACAGAAAAGCCCCCGTGCAAGGCGCTACATGGGGTGTCATCAGCCCTGACAGATGCAAAGGCTACCATGAGAACCACTGGTCCTGCTTCAAAGTGGACTCAGTGGTTGCTCCGATGACATTTCCGGGAGGATTGATCCATCCAGCATGCATATGAGTAGATGCCAAAGAAAAGCCCCAGTGCAAGGCGCTACATGGGGTGTCATCAGCCCTGACAGATGCAAAGGCTACCATGAGAACCACTGGTCCTGCTTCAAAGTGGACTCAGTGGTTGCTCCGATGACATTTCCGGGAGGATTGATCCATCCAGCATGCATATGAGTAGATACCAAAGAAAAGCCCCAGTGCAAGGCGCTACATGGGGTGTCACTAGCTCAGCCAGACTCAAAGGCCGACCCTCAAGAATAAAGAAAGGTTGAGCTGTGAAAAAATGAAGATCCTACAGAAAAGCCCCCGTGCAAGGCGCTACATGGGGTGTCATCAGCCCTGACAGATGCAAAGGCTACCATGAGAACCACTGGTCCTGCTTCAAAGTGGACTCAGTGGTTGCTCCGATGACATTTCCGGGAGGATTGATCCATCCAGCATGCATATGAGTAGATGCCAAAGAAAAGCCCCAGTGCAAGGCGCTACATGGGGTGTCATCAGCCCTGACAGATGCAAAGGCTACCATGAGAACCACTGGTCCTGCTTCAAAGTGGACTCAGTGGTTGCTCCGATGACATTTCCGGGAGGATTTATCCATCCAGCATGCATATGAGTAGATACCAAAGAAAAGCCCTAGTGCAAGGCGCTGCATGGGGTGTCACTAGCTCAGCCAGACTCAAAGGCCGACCCTCAAGAATAAAGAAAGGTTGAGCTGTGAAAAAATGAAGATCCTACAGAAAAGCCCCCCTCGGTCTCTTCATAGCAGCCTCCTGCTCGTCGTCGCTCTCTTCCCTGCGTCGTTTTGTGGAAGAGCCGAGGCCAGAAGTTGAGGGACCTACTGCATCTGTGAGCTCTTCTGAAGAATCTTCCAAGATAAAGTCAATGAAGTCTTCAAAGTCCTCGTCCTCAATGACAATGTCTTCAAAGTCCTCGTCCTCAATGACAATGATGTCAGTCTCTTCAGGTTGCAGATACCCGTACCTGTCCATAATAACATCAAAAACCCCTTCCCAAATACCATAACTAGGGTACCGGTTGAAAACAGTATAGAAAGTAGGAAGGTTGGGAGCAGGGTAGGAAACGAGCTGGAAAGCAGGGTAGTAACCTGGAACAGGACTAAAGCAGTGTTGTCCCGCTATCACAAATTGTGGTTGTAGGAACTGCAACTCACCCCTACCCTCCTGAAGCCAGTCAAAGCCAACCTCGTCCTCGGGCAAAAGGGCGGCATCAGGGCGGACTGAGGTAGGAAGAAAAACATTTATTAAAAAAAACGTCACATCCACAAGCCACCAACTAACACAAAGCCACCGCTAGTCTGATTCAAAAGGCAACTATTTCAGTATTTATCAGGAGCAAATTATGAAAATGCTATTTCCATGTGAGACCATAGCCACGGTCCAAACTGATTCTATAGGGAAAGGCCAGTGTGCACATTATCACCAGCCGAGCACTTTTAAAAAACGCTCTTACATTTGGAACTGGATTCAGAAAACGTCATTCACATATAATATAATCAGACATTTGCCCAAACTATTTTCCACTCCTTCATAGTATATATGCACTCATTCAGGCTCATAACAATATTGATCCGTTGGTGCATTTTAATGAATATCTTGAAGCTAGCTCTCAAATGTTCCTTCTTTTACTTATATCTTGCCATGGTGCAAGAAGAGTTCTATTTCTAAAATGGTGGAGGCGCCATTTTGTTTCCGAGATTGTCAACACAAAAATCGACGATTTGATCCCCTCAAACAAAAATAACGGTGTTTTCATGTCCCTACACATGTGTTAACACATTCCACACCTATTTCGAAGAAGAAAGTCCAGTCTTAACATATTGTTTTACACCAGAAACTGTGAGTGGCCTCACAATATGAGTTTTTCTAATAGCTAGTTTAAATGCTGAACATTCTTTAGCTTAATATTTAGCTTAATATTCTTAATTTAACGTAATTAAACGCACGTTTTGTACTGCAATGGCCTTTTATGGAGTCAAGGAACATTAACAAACACATTTGGCATGAAATTTAAAAAATAAATAAAAATGTTTTACCTGTAGGTCCGAAGATCTGGTCTGGTCTGCCCACCGGGGCCGGGGGTCCACTGGAAGCCATTCTGTCCAACTGGTATTGTTTGCTGTAGGTATTCAACTCAGTTCGCCAACAGTTTGTTTTGGAGGTGATCAGATGTCTGAGAGCTCAATCTTGTAGGTGCAGCATAAACTTCAAGTGCAACTCAGAAACGCCGTTTTTCTATGACGTCACTATTATGCGACCACGCCCCCTCCACTAACGCAGGCATGCGTGTGTGAGAGAGATTGGATTTTATAGTAAATTGTGTAAATGTAAATAGTTTGGACTGTGTGTGTGTTTACAATAGGTGTTTCCATAAATCCGTGATGTGTGTGATCTGTGATGATAAACTTCACATCATCTTGACCCAGAGCATACATACAAGGTTCAACCAAGAATGAAACATGTCAGCAGTTTCATTTGTGTTGTTGTTGATTTATTATATAACATACTGAATAGAAAGGCAGTAGACATGAACTAAACTAAACTTGAATCACTGCATGCTTCCAACGACATCATGCAAAGATTGCACAATTCATGAAACCCAAATTGATCTCATTTAATTGAGTACCATGTGGGGCTTTTTATTTGTCACTGGATGATACCGAGCAGCCCTCGTCTGTTATTTTATTGCTTTGTGAAGTAATAAAATCACAGTTTTATTTTTGAATTGTTATTAATATTCAACTTTATATGCACATAGTGAGAAGATCACTTTGTGGTGCATTTTGCGACACATTTCTAAAAACAAGGGACACTAATGATGCATGTATGTCATCTGGACAACCTCCACATGATGGCAGTATTGTAACTTGATTCACTTTTTATTCACTGATATATTTTTGCCAACAGATGGCACCACAGTCTCCCTTGCAGTACTACTAGTAAGAAGCCCTCTTTTCTTCTTCCAAACACAATCATCCCATCTCCCCAATTAAGCAAGACAACACTGTGCGGGGTGAAACTGTAACATTAACTCAGACTGCAGACAGTATTGTTCTCAGCCGTGACCTCATTTTACACGTTTAGTCTGTTGCTCATTATCAGTCGGTGGGATAAGTCTGGGAGCAGGAAGGGTGGGAGAGTCTTCCTCTCGCTTTACTGTCAAACGTCTGTGTGTGATCATAACAATCCAACTGAGAGCTGGACTGAGATTTCTATCCAGTAGATATCATGCAAATTGAACACTGATTTGAAACAGCGTCTCCCCCCTGAACCAAATGTATTTACAAAACTCTCAGTTTAACTGATGTGGTGTTATATTATGAGTTCTGAAAATACTATAAGGTTGTCGTACATTGTCATATTTTTGAATTATATCAGAAATATGATATTGTTTCCAAGACAAAGACATATTTAGAAAGTTTGTCACACATTTATTTGTATTGTGCTCCTCTGTAAACAGTATACATACAGTACATACAGTTTACATGAACATGCTGTGTTCTATGTGACAAATACAACTGTCTCCTTCTTGACTTGTGAGCAGATGCAAAGAGCTGCTGACGGCTTCCTGTGTGTGTGTGAGGAGCTTCCCAAACCCACCAGCACAGAAGAAGCAGATGGAGACAAACTACGTCCTCTGTGCCGGTGGGGACGGGACGCCCCTCCTCCTCCTCTCGGCTGGTGGGTGGAGCGGGTGGTGTCGGAGGGGGGGGAGGGGCAGGGAGGACGTCACCGTACTCACTGGGTCTCAGGAGTCCTGCCCTGTGAGACACAAACACAAGAGATGAATACTTTTAACTCAACTATACAACCTTTACATTGTTCAATGATGGAATCTTATTACTGATACTTCTGTCGTCTTAGTGAGGGATTACTTACTCAGCCCACTGAAAGAAAGGCGACCACCGCTCTCCATCTGGTCCTGCAGTCATCCATCCTTCTCATCTGGTCATGTGGTCTCTGTTGTCTAGGAGATCCAGGATGTTGCTTCCTGTGTTACAGCCATCGATACCTGAGTAAAAGAGACTTGGAAAACTTTTCTTAACGTTAGTAATTTTTACCATACCTATCAGCGCTAAAGTGGGTCAATCCAACGGCCCCAGTGCAAGGCGCTACATGGGGTGTCATCAGCCCTGACAGATGCAAAGGCTACCATGAGAACCACTGGTCCTGCTTCAAAGTGGACTCAGTGGTTGCTCCGATGACATTTCCGGGAGGATTGATCCATCCAGCATGCATATGAGTAGATACCAAAGAAAAGCCCCAGTGCAAGGCGCTACATGGGGTGTCACTAGCTCAGCCAGACTCAAAGGCCGACCCTCAAGAATAAAGAAAGGTTGAGCTGTGAAAAAATGAAGATCCTACAGAAAAGCCCCCGTGCAAGGCGCTACATGGGGTGTCATCAGCCCTGACAGATGCAAAGGCTACCATGAGAACCACTGGTCCTGCTTCAAAGTGGACTCAGTGGTTGCTCCGATGACATTTCCGGGAGGATTGATCCATCCAGCATGCATATGAGTAGATGCCAAAGAAAAGCCCCAGTGCAAGGCGCTACATGGGGTGTCATCAGCCCTGACAGATGCAAAGGCTACCATGAGAACCACTGGTCCTGCTTCAAAGTGGACTCAGTGGTTGCTCCGATGACATTTCCGGGAGGATTGAGCCATCCAGCATGCATATGAGTAGATACCAAAGAAAAGCCCCAGTGCAAGGCGCTACATGGGGTGTCACTAGCTCAGCCAGACTCAAAGGCCGACCCTCAAGAATAAAGAAAGGTTGAGCTGTGAAAAAATGAAGATCCTACAGAAAAGCCCCCGTGCAAGGCGCTACATGGGGTGTCATCAGCCCTGACAGATGCAAAGGCTACCATGAGAACCACTGGTCCTGCTTCAAAGTGGACTCAGTGGTTGCTCCGATGACATTTCCGGGAGGATTGATCCATCCAGCATGCATATGAGTAGATACCAAAGAAAAGCCCCAGTGCAAGGCGCTACATGGGGTGTCAATAGCTCAGCCAGACTCAAAGGCCGACCCTCAAGAATAAAGAAAGGTTGAGCTGTGAAAAAATGAAGATCCTACAGAAAAGCCCCCGTGCAAGGCGCTACATGGGGTGTCATCAGCCCTGACAGATGCAAAGGCTACCATGAGAACCACTGGTCCTGCTTCAAAGTGGACTCAGTGGTTGCTCCGATGACATTTCCGGGAGGATTGATCCATCCAGCATGCATATGAGTAGATGCCAAAGAAAAGCCCCAGTGCAAGGCGCTACATGGGGTGTCATCAGCCCTGACAGATGCAAAGGCTACCATGAGAACCACTGGTCCTGCTTCAAAGTGGACTCAGTGGTTGCTCCGATGACATTTCCGGGAGGATTGATCCATCCAGCATGCATATGAGTAGATACCAAAGAAAAGCCCCAGTGCAAGGCGCTACATGGGGTGTCACTAGCTCAGCCAGACTCAAAGGCCGACCCTCAAGAATAAAGAAAGGTTGAGCTGTGAAAAAATGAAGATCCTACAGAAAAGCCCCCGTGCAAGCCGCTACATGGGATGTCATCAGCCCTGACAGATGCAAAGGCTACCATGAGAACCACTGATCCTGCTTCAAAGTGGACTCAGTGGTTGCTCCGATGACATTTCCGGGAGGATTGATCCATCCAGCATGCATATGAGTAGATACCAAAGAAAAGCCCCAGTGCAAGGCGCTACATGGGGTGTCACTAGCTCAGCCAGACTCAAAGGCCGACCCTCAAGAATAAAGAAAGGTTGAGCTGTGAAAAAATGAAGATCCTA
This sequence comes from Melanostigma gelatinosum, assembly GCF_949748355.1. Classification (NCBI taxonomy): domain Eukaryota; kingdom Metazoa; phylum Chordata; class Actinopteri; order Perciformes; family Zoarcidae; genus Melanostigma; species Melanostigma gelatinosum. Next base: position 25,507,002 of record NC_136647.1, on the reverse strand, counting down.
CAGAAAAGCCCCCGTGCAAGGCGCTACATGGGGTGTCATCAGCCCTGACAGATGCAAAGGCTACCATGAGAACCACTGGTCCTGCTTCAAAGTGGACTCAGTGGTTGCTCCGATGACATTTCCGGGAGGATTGATCCATCCAGCATGCATATGAGTAGATGCCAAAGAAAAGCCCCAGTGCAAGGCGCTACATGGGGTGTCATCAGCCCTGACAGATGCAAAGGCTACCATGAGAACCACTGGTCCTGCTTCAAAGTGGACTCAGTGGTTGCTCCGATGACATTTCCGGGAGGATTGATCCATCCAGCATGCATATGAGTAGATACCAAAGAAAAGCCCCAGTGCAAGGCGCTACATGGGGTGTCACTAGCTCAGCCAGACTCAAAGGCCGACCCTCAAGAATAAAGAAAGGTTGAGCTGTGAAAAAATGAAGATCCTACAGAAAAGCCCCCGTGCAAGGCGCTACATGGGGTGTCATCAGCCCTGACAGATGCAAAGGCTACCATGAGAACCACTGGTCCTGCTTCAAAGTGGACTCAGTGGTTGCTCCGATGACATTTCCGGGAGGATTGATCCATCCAGCATGCATATGAGTAGATGCCAAAGAAAAGCCCCAGTGCAAGGCGCTACATGGGGTGTCATCAGCCCTGACAGATGCAAAGGCTACCATGAGAACCACTGGTCCTGCTTCAAAGTGGACTCAGTGGTTGCTCCGATGACATTTCCGGGAGGATTGATCCATCCAGCATGCATATGAGTAGATACCAAAGAAAAGCCCCAGTGCAAGGCGCTACATGGGGTGTCACTAGCTCAGCCAGACTCAAAGGCCGACCCTCAAGAATAAAGAAAGGTTGAGCTGTGAAAAAATGAAGATCCTACAGAAAAGCCCCCGTGCAAGGCGCTACATGGGGTATCATCAGCCCTGACAGATGCAAAGGCTACCATGAGAACCACTGGTCCTGCTTCAAAGTGGACTCAGTGGTTGCTCCGATGACATTTCCAGGAGGATTGATCCATCCAGCATGCATATGAGTAGATGCCAAAGAAAAGCCCCAGTGCAAGGCGCTACATGGGGTGTCATCAGCCCTGACAGATGCAAAGGCTACCATGAGAACCACTGGTCCTGCTTCAAAGTGGACTCAGTGGTTGCTCCGATAACATTTCCGGGAGGATTGATCCATCCAGCATGCATATGAGTAGATACCAAAGAAAAGCCCCAGTGCAAGGCGCTACATGGGGTGTCACTAGCTCAGCCAGACTCAAAGGCCGACCCTCAAGAATAAAGAAAGGTTGAGCTGTGAAAAAATGAAGATCCTACAGAAAAGCCCCCGTGCAAGGCGCTACATGGGGTGTCATCAGCCCTGACAGATGCAAAGGCTACCATGAGAACCACTGGTCCTGCTTCAAAGTGGACTCAGTGGTTGCTCCGATGACATTTCCGGGAGGATTGATCCATCCAGCATGCATATGAGTAGATGCCAAAGAAAAGCCCCAGTGCAAGGCGCTACATGGGGTGTCATCAGCCCTGACAGATGCAAAGGCTACCATGAGAACCACTGGTCCTGCTTCAAAGTGGACTCAGTGGTTGCTCCGATGACATTTACGGGAGGATTGATCCATCCAGCATGCATATGAGTAGATACCAAAGAAAAGCCCCAGTGCAAGGCGCTACATGGGGTGTCACTAGCTCAGCCAGACTCAAAGGCCGACCCTCAAGAATAAAGAAAGGTTGAGCTGTGAAAAAATGAAGATCCTACAGAAAAGCCCCCGTGCAAGGCGCTACATGGGGTGTCATCAGCCCTGACAGATGCAAAGGCTACCATGAGAACCACTGGTCCTGCTTCAAAGTGGACTCAGTGGTTGCTCCGATGACATTTCCGGGAGGATTGATCCATCCAGCATGCATATGAGTAGATGCCAAAGAAAAGCCCCAGTGCAAGGCGCTACATGGGGTGTCATCAGCCCTGACAGATGCAAAGGCTACCATGAGAACCACTGGTCCTGCTTCAAAGTGGACTCAGTGGTTGCTCCGATGACATTTCCGGGAGGATTGATCCATCCAGCATGCATATGAGTAGATACCAAAGAAAAGCCCCAGTGCAAGGCGCTACATGGGGTGTCACTAGCTCAGCCAGACTCAAAGGCCGACCCTCAAGAATAAAGAAAGGTTGAGCTGTGAAAAAATGAAGATCCTACAGAAAAGCCCCCGTGCAAGGCGCTACATGGGGTGTCATCAGCCCTGACAGATGCAAAGGCTACCATGAGAACCACTGGTCCTGCTTCAAAGTGGACTCAGTGGTTGCTCCGATGACATTTCCGGGAGGATTGATCCATCCAGCATGCATATGAGTAGATGCCAAAGAAAAGCCCCAGTGCAAGGCGCTACATGGGGTGTCATCAGCCCTGACAGATGCAAAGGCTACCATGAGAACCACTGGTCCTGCTTCAAAGTGGACTCAGTGGTTGCTCCGATGACATTTCCGGGAGGATTGATCCATCCAGCATGCATATGAGTAGATACCAAAGAAAAGCCCCAGTGCAAGGCGCTACATGGGGTGTCACTAGCTCAGCCAGACTCAAAGGCCGACCCTCAAGAATAAAGAAAGGTCGAGCTGTGAAAAAATGAAGATCCTACAGAAAAGCCCCCCTCGGTCTCTTCATAGCAGCCTCCTGCTCGTCGTCGCTCTCTTCCCTGCGTCGTTTTGTGGAACAGCCGAGGCCAGAAGTTGAGGGAACTACTGCATCTGTGAGCTCTTCTGAAGAATCTTCCAAGATAAAGTCAATGAAGTCTTCAAAGTCCTCGTCCTCAATGACAATGTCTTCAAAGTCCTCGTCCTCAATGACAATGATGTCAGTCTCTTCAGGTTGCAAATACCCGTACCTGTCCATAATAACATCAAAAACCCCTTCCCAAATACCATAACTAGGGTACCGGTTGAAAACAGTATAGAAAGTAGGAAGGTTGGGAGCAGGGTAGGAAACGAGCTGGAAAGCAGGGTAGTAACCTGGAACAGGACTAAAGCAGTGTTGTCCCGCTATCACAAATTGTGGTTGTAGGAACTGCAACTCACCCCTACCCTCCTGAAGCCAGTCAAAGCCAACCTCGTCCTCGGGCAAAAGGGCGGCATCAGGGCGGACTGAGGTAGGAAGAAAAACATTTATTAAAAAAAACGTCACATCCACAAGCCACCAACTAACACAAAGCCACCGCTAGTCTGATTCAAAAGGCAACTATTTCAGTATTTATCAGGAGCAAATTATGAAAATGCTATTTCCATGTGAGACCATAGCCACGGTCCAAACTGATTCTATAGGGAAAGGCCAGTGTGCACATTATCACCAGCCGAGCACTTTTAAAAAACGCTCTTACATTTGGAACTGGATTCAGAAAACGTCATTCACATATAATATAATCAGACATTTGCCCAAACTATTTTCCACTCCTTCATAGTATATATGCACTCATTCAGGCTCATAACAATATTGATCCGTTGGTGCATTTTAATGAATATCTTGAAGCTAGCTCTCAAATGTTCCTTCTTTTACTTATATCTTGCCATGGTGCAAGAAGAGTTCTATTTCTAAAATGGTGGAGGCGCCATTTTGTTTCCGAGATTGTCAACACAAAAATCGACGATTTGATCCCCTCAAACAAAAATAACGGTGTTTTCATGTCCCTACACATGTGTTAACACATTCCACACCTATTTCGAAGAAGAAAGTCCAGTCTTAACATATTGTTTTACACCAGAAACTGTGAGTGGCCTCACAATATGAGTTTTTCTAATAGCTAGTTTAAATGCTGAACATTCTTTAGCTTAATATTTAGCTTAATATTCTTAATTTAACGTAATTAAACGCACGTTTTGTACTGCAATGGCCTTTTATGGAGTCAAGGAACATTAACAAACACATTTGGCATGAAATTTAAAAAATAAATAAAAATGTTTTACCTGTAGGTCCGAAGATCTGGTCTGGTCTGCCCACCGGTGCCGGGGGTCCACTGGAAGCCATTCTGTCCAACTGGTATTGTTTGCTGTAGGTATTCAACTCAGTTCGCCAACAGTTTGTTTTGGAGGTGATCAGATGTCTGAGAGCTCAATCTTGTAGGTGCAGCATAAACTTCAAGTGCAACTCAGAAACGCTGTTTTTCTATGACGTCACTATTATGCGACCACGCCCCCTCCACTAACGCAGGCATGCGTGTGTGAGAGAGATTGGATTTTATAGTAAATTGTGTAAATGTAAATAGTTTGGACTGTGTGTGTGTTTACAATAGGTGTTTCCATAAATCCGTGATGTGTGTGATCTGTGATGATAAACTTCACATCATCTTGACCCAGAGCATACATACAAGGTTCAACCAAGAATGAAACATGTCAGCAGTTTCATTTGTGTTGTTGTTGATTTATTATATAACATACTGAATAGAAAGGCAGTAGACATGAACTAAACTAAACTTGAATCACTGCATGCTTCCAACGACATCATGCAAAGATTGCACAATTCATGAAACCCAAATTGATCTCATTTAATTGAGTACCATGTGGGGCTTTTTATTTGTCACTGGATGATACCGAGCAGCCCTCGTCTGTTATTTTATTGCTTTGTGAAGTAATAAAATCACAGTTTTATTTTTGAATTGTTATTAATATTCAACTTTATATGCACATAGTGAGAAGATCACTTTGTGGTGCATTTTGCGACACATTTCTAAAAACAAGGGACACTAATGATGCATGTATGTCATCTGGACAATCTCCACATGATGGCAGTATTGTAACTTGATTCACTTTTTATTCACTGATATATTTTTGCCAACAGATGGCACCACAGTCTCCCTTGCAGTACTACTAGTAAGAAGCCCTCTTTTCTTCTTCCAAACACAATCATCCCATCTCCCCAATTAAGCAAGACAACACTGTGCGGGGTGAAACTGTAACATTAACTCAGACTGCAGACAGTATTGTTCTCAGCCGTGACCTCATTTTACACGTTTAGTCTGTTGCTCATTATCAGTCGGTGGGATAAGTCTGGGAGCAGGAAGGGTGGGAGAGTCTTCCTCTCGCTTTACTGTCAAACGTCTGTGTGTGATCATAACAATCCAACTGAGAGCTGGACTGAGATTTCTATCCAGTAGATATCATGCAAATTGAACACTGATTTGAAACAGCGTCTCCCCCCTGAACCAAATGTATTTACAAAACTCTCAGTTTAACTGATGTGGTGTTATATTATGAGTTCTGAAAATACTATAAGGTTGTCGTACATTGTCAGATTTTTGAATTATATCAGAAATATGATATTGTTTCCAAGACAAAGACATATTTAGAAAGTTTGTCACACATTTATTTGTATTGTGCTCCTCTGTAAACCGTATACATACAGTACATACAGTTTACATGAACATGCTGTGTTCTATGTGACAAATACAACTGTCTCCTTCTTGACTTGTGAGCAGATGCAAAGAGCTGCTGACGGCTTCCTGTGTGTGTGTGAGGAGCTTCCCAAACCCACCAGCACAGAAGAAGCAGATGGAGACAAACTACGTCCTCTGTGCCGGTGGGGACGGGACGCCCCTCCTCCTCCTCTCGGCTGGTGGGTGGAGCGGGTGGTGTCGGAGGGGGGGGGGGGGGGCAGGGAGGACGTCACCGTACTCACTGGGTCTCAGGAGTCCTGCCCTGTGAGACACAAACACAAGAGATGAATACTTTTAACTCAACTATACAACCTTTACATTGTTCAATGATGGAATCTTATTACTGATACTTCTGTCGTCTTAGTGAGGGATTACTTACTCAGCCCACTGAAAGAAAGGCGACCACCGCTCTCCATCTGGTCCTGCAGTCATCCATCCTTCTCATCTGGTCATGTGGTCTCTGTTGTCTAGGAGATCCAGGATGTTGCTTCCTGTGTTACAGCCATCGATACCTGAGTAAAAGAGACTTGGAAAACTTTTCTTAACGTTAGTAATTTTTACCATACCTATCAGCGCTAAAGTGGGTCAATCCAACGGCCCCAGTGCAAGGCGCTACATGGGGTGTCATCAGCCCTGACAGATGCAAAGGCTACCATGAGAACCACTGGTCCTGCTTCAAAGTGGACTCAGTGGTTGCTCCGATGACATTTCCGGGAGGATTGATCCATCCAGCATGCATATGAGTAGATACCAAAGAAAAGCCCCAGTGCAAGGCGCTACATGGGGTGTCACTAGCTCAGCCAGACTCAAAGGCCGACCCTCAAGAATAAAGAAAGGTTGAGCTGTGAAAAAATGAAGATCCTACAGAAAAGCCCCCGTGCAAGGCGCTACATGGGGTGTCATCAGCCCTGACAGATGCAAAGGCTACCATGAGAACCACTGGTCCTGCTTCAAAGTGGACTCAGTGGTTGCTCCGATGACATTTCCGGGAGGATTGATCCATCCAGCATGCATATGAGTAGATGCCAAAGAAAAGCCCCAGTGCAAGGCGCTACATGGGGTGTCATCAGCCCTGACAGATGCAAAGGCTACCATGAGAACCACTGGTCCTGCTTCAAAGTGGACTCAGTGGTTGCTCCGATGACATTTCCGGGAGGATTGATCCATCCAGCATGCATATGAGTAGATACCAAAGAAAAGCCCCAGTGCAAGGCGCTACATGGGGTGTCACTAGCTCAGCCAGACTCAAAGGCCGACCCTCAAGAATAAAGAAAGGTTGAGCTGTGAAAAAATGAAGATCCTACAGAAAAGCCCCCGTGCAAGGCGTTACATGGGGTGTCATCAGCCCTGACAGATGCAAAGGCTACCATGAGAACCACTGGTCCTGCTTCAAAGTGGACTCAGTGGTTGCTCCGATGACATTTCCGGGAGGATTGATCCATCCAGCATGCATATGAGTAGATGCCAAAGAAAAGCCCCAGTGCAAGGCGCTACATGGGGTGTCATCAGCCCTGACAGATGCAAAGGCTACCATGAGAACCACTGGTCCTGCTTCAAAGTGGACTCAGTGGTTGCTCCGATGACATTTCCGGGAGGATTGATCCATCCAGCATGCATATGAGTAGATGCCAAAGAAAAGCCCCAGTGCAAGGCGCTACATGGGGTGTCATCAGCCCTGACAGATGCAAAGGCTACCATGAGAACCACTGGTCCTGCTTCAAAGTGGACTCAGTGGTTGCTCCGATGACATTTCCGGGAGGATTGATCCATCCAGCATGCATATGAGTAGATACCAAAGAAAAGCCCCAGTGCAAGGCGCTACATGGGGTGTCACTAGCTCAGCCAGACTCAAAGGCCGACCCTCAAGAATAAAGAAAGGTTGAGCTGTGAAAAAATGAAGATCCTACAGAAAAGCCCCCGTGCAAGGCGCTACATGGGGTGTCATCAGCCCTGACAGATGCAAAGGCTACCATGAGAACCACTGGTCCTGCTTCAAAGTGGACTCAGTGGTTGCTCCGATGACATTTCCGGGAGGATTGATCCATCCAGCATGCATATGAGTAGATACCAAAGAAAAGCCCCAGTGCAAGGCGCTACATGGGGTGTCACTAGCTCAGCCAGACTCAAAGGCCGACCCTCAAGAATAAAGAAAGGTTGAGCTGTGAAAAAATGAAGATCCTACAGAAAAGCCCCCGTGCAAGGCGCTACATGGGGTGTCATCAGCCCTGACAGATGCAAAGGCTACCATGAGAACCACTGGTCCTGCTTCAAAGTGGACTCAGTGGTTGCTCCGATGACATTTCCGGGAGGATTGATCCATCCAGCATGCATATGAGTAGATGCCAAAGAAAAGCCCCAGTGCAAGGCGCTACATGGGGTGTCATCAGCCCTGACAGATGCAAAGGCTACCATGAGAACCACTGGTCCTGCTTCAAAGTGGACTCAGTGGTTGCTCCGATGACATTTCCGGGAGGATTGATCCATCCAGCATGCATATGAGTAGATACCAAAGAAAAGCCCCAGTGCAAGGCGCTACATGGGGTGTCACTAGCTCAGCCAGACTCAAAGGCCGACCCTCAAGAATAAAGAAAGGTTGAGCTGTGAAAAAATTAAGATCCTACAGAAAAGCCCCCGTGCAAGGCGCTACATGGGGTGTCATCAGCCCTGACAGATGCAAAGGCTACCATGAGAACCACTGGTCCTGCTTCAAAGTGGACTCAGTGGTTGCTCCGATGACATTTCCGGGAGGATTGATCCATCCAGCATGCATATGAGTAGATGCCAAAGAAAAGCCCCAGTGCAAGGCGCTACATGGGGTGTCATCAGCCCTGACAGATGCAAAGGCTACCATGAGAACCACTGGTCCTGCTTCAAAGTGGACTCAGTGGTTGCTCCGATGACATTTCCGGGAGGATTGATCCATCCAGCATGCATATGAGTAGATACCAAAGAAAAGCCCCAGTGCAAGGCGCTACATGGGGTGTCACGAGCTCAGCCAGACTCAAAGGCCGACCCTCAAGAATAAAGAAAGGTCGAGCTGTGAAAAAATGAAGATCCTACAGAAAAGCCCCCCTCGGTCTCTTCATAGCAGCCTCCTGCTCGTCGTCGCTCTCTTCCCTGCGTCGTTTTGTGGAAGAGCCGAGGCCAGAAGTTGAGGGAACTACTGCATCTGTGAGCTCTTCTGAAGAATCTTCCAAGATAAAGTCAATGAAGTCTTCAAAGTCCTCGTCCTCAATGACAATGTCTTCAAAGTCCTCGTCCTCAATGACAATGATGTCAGTCTCTTCAGGTTGCAAATACCCGTACCTGTCCATAATAACATCAAAAACCCCTTCCCAAATACCATAACTAGGGTACCGGTTGAAAACAGTATAGAAAGTAGGAAGGTTGGGAGCAGGGTAGGAAACGAGCTGGAAAGCAGGGTAGTAACCTGGAACAGGACTAAAGCAGTGTTGTCCCGCTATCACAAATTGTGGTTGTAGGAACTGCAACTCACCCCTACCCTCCTGAAGCCAGTCAAAGCCAACCTCGTCCTCGGGCAAAAGGGCGGCATCAGGGCGGACTGAGGTAGGAAGAAAAACATTTATTAAAAAAAACGTCACATCCACAAGCCACCAACTAACACAAAGTCACCGCTAGTCTGATTCAAAAGGCAACTATTTCAGTATTTATCAGGAGCAAATTATGAAAATGCTATTTCCATGTGAGACCATAGCCACGGTCCAAACTGATTCTATAGGGAAAGGCCAGTGTGCACATTATCACCAGCCGAGCACTTTTAAAAAACGCTCTTACATTTGGAACTGGATTCAGAAAACGTCATTCACATATAATATAATCAGACATTTGCCCAAACTATTTTCCACTCCTTCATAGTATATATGCACTCATTCAGGCTCATAACAATATTGATCCGTTGGTGCATTTTAATGAATATCTTGAAGCTAGCTCTCAAATGTTCCTTCTTTTACTTATATCTTGCCATGGTGCAAGAAGAGTTCTATTTCTAAAATGGTGGAGGCGCCATTTTGTTTCCGAGATTGTCAACACAAAAATCGACGATTTGATCCCCTCAAACAAAAATAACGGTGTTTTCATGTCCCTACACATGTGTTAACACATTCCACACCTATTTCGAAGAAGAAAGTCCAGTCTTAACATATTGTTTTACACCAGAAACTGTGAGTGGCCTCACAATATGAGTTTTTCTAATAGCTAGTTTAAATGCTGAACATTCTTTAGCTTAATATTTAGCTTAATATTCTTAATTTAACGTAATTAAACGCACGTTTTGTACTGCAATGGCCTTTTATGGAGTCAAGGAACATTAACAAACACATTTGGCATGAAATTTAAAAAATAAATAAAAATGTTTTACCTGTAGGTCCGAAGATCTGGTCTGGTCTGCCCACCGGTGCCGGGGGTCCACTGGAAGCCATTCTGTCCAACTGGTATTGTTTGCTGTAGGTATTCAACTCAGTTCGCCAACAGTTTGTTTTGGAGGTGATCAGATGTCTGAGAGCTCAATCTTGTAGGTGCAGCATAAACTTCAAGTGCAACTCAGAAACGCTGTTTTTCTATGACGTCACTATTATGCGACCACGCCCCCTCCACTAACGCAGGCATGCGTGTGTGAGAGAGATTGGATTTTATAGTAAATTGTGTAAATGTAAATAGTTTGGACTGTGTGTGTGTTTACAATAGGTGTTTCCATAAATCCGTGATGTGTGTGATCTGTGATGATAAACTTCACATCATCTTGACCCAGAGCATACATACAAGGTTCAACCAAGAATGAAACATGTCAGCAGTTTCATTTGTGTTGTTGTTGATTTATTATATAACATACTGAATAGAAAGGCAGTAGACATGAACTAAACTAAACTTGAATCACTGCATGCTTCCAACGACATCATGCAAAGATTGCACAATTCATGAAACCCAAATTGATCTCATTTAATTGAGTACCATGTGGGGCTTTTTATTTGTCACTGGATGATACCGAGCAGCCCTCGTCTGTTATTTTATTGCTTTGTGAAGTAATAAAATCACAGTTTTATTTTTGAATTGTTATTAATATTCAACTTTATATGCACATAGTGAGAAGATCACTTTGTGGTGCATTTTGCGACACATTTCTAAAAACAAGGGACACTAATGATGCATGTATGTCATCTGGACAATCTCCACATGATGGCAGTATTGTAACTTGATTCACTTTTTATTCACTGATATATTTTTGCCAACAGATGGCACCACAGTCTCCCTTGCAGTACTACTAGTAAGAAGCCCTCTTTTCTTCTTCCAAACACAATCATCCCATCTCCCCAATTAAGCAAGACAACACTGTGCGGGGTGAAACTGTAACATTAACTCAGACTGCAGACAGTATTGTTCTCAGCCGTGACCTCATTTTACACGTTTAGTCTGTTGCTCATTATCAGTCGGTGGGATAAGTCTGGGAGCAGGAAGGGTGGGAGAGTCTTCCTCTCGCTTTACTGTCAAACGTCTGTGTGTGATCATAACAATCCAACTGAGAGCTGGACTGAGATTTCTATCCAGTAGATATCATGCAAATTGAACACTGATTTGAAACAGCGTCTCCCCCCTGAACCAAATGTATTTACAAAACTCTCAGTTTAACTGATGTGGTGTTATATTATGAGTTCTGAAAATACTATAAGGTTGTCGTACATTGTCAGATTTTTGAATTATATCAGAAATATGATATTGTTTCCAAGACAAAGACATATTTAGAAAGTTTGTCACACATTTATTTGGATTGTGCTCCTCTGTAAACCGTATACATACAGTACATACAGTTTACATGAACATGCTGTGTTCTATGTGACAAATACAACTGTCTCCTTCTTGACTTGTGAGCAGATGCAAAGAGCTGCTGACGGCTTCCTGTGTGTGTGTGAGGAGCTTCCCAAACCCACCAGCACAGAAGAAGCAGATGGAGACAAACTACGTCCTCTGTGCCGGTGGGGACGGGACGCCCCTCCTCCTCCTCTCGGCTGGTGGGTGGAGCGGGTGGTGTCGGAGGGGGGGGGGGGGCAGGGAGGACGTCACCGTACTCACTGGGTCTCAGGAGTCCTGCCCTGTGAGACACAAACACAAGAGATGAATACTTTTAACTCAACTATACAACCTTTACATTGTTCAATGATGGAATCTTATTACTGATACTTCTGTCGTCTTAGTGAGGGATTACTTACTCAGCCCACTGAAAGAAAGGCGACCACCGCTCTCCATCTGGTCCTGCAGTCATCCATCCTTCTCATCTGGTCATGTGGTCTCTGTTGTCTAGGAGATCCAGGATGTTGCTTCCTGTGTTACAGCCATCGATACCTGAGTAAAAGAGACTTGGAAAACTTTTCTTAACGTTAGTAATTTTTACCATACCTATCAGCGCTAAAGTGGGTCAATCCAACGGCCCCAGTGCAAGGCGCTACATGGGGTGTCATCAGCCCTGACAGATGCAAAGGCTACCATGAGAACCACTGGTCCTGCTTCAAAGTGGACTCAGTGGTTGCTCCGATGACATTTCCGGGAGGATTGATCCATCCAGCATGCATATGAGTAGATACCAAAGAAAAGCCCCAGTGCAAGGCGCTACATGGGGTGTCACTAGCTCAGCCAGACTCAAAGGCCGACCCTCAAGAATAAAGAAAGGTTGAGCTGTGAAAAAATGAAGATCCTACAGAAAAGCCCCCGTGCAAGGCGCTACATGGGGTGTCATCAGCCCTGACAGATGCAAAGGCTACCATGAGAACCACTGGTCCTGCTTCAAAGTGGACTCAGTGGTTGCTCCGATGACATTTCCGGGAGGATTGATCCATCCAGCATGCATATGAGTAGATGCCAAAGAAAAGCCCCAGTGCAAGGCGCTACATGGGGTGTCATCAGCCCTGACAGATGCAAAGGCTACCATGAGAACCACTGGTCCTGCTTCAAAGTGGACTCAGTGGTTGCTCCGATGACATTTCCGGGAGGATTGATCCATCCAGCATGCATATGAGTAGATACCAAAGAAAAGCCCCAGTGCAAGGCGCTACATGGGGTGTCACTAGCTCAGCCAGACTCAAAGGCCGACCCTCAAGAATAAAGAAAGGTTGAGCTGTGAAAAAATGAAGATCCTACAGAAAAGCCCCCGTGCAAGGCGTTACATGGGGTGTCATCAGCCCTGACAGATGCAAAGGCTACCATGAGAACCACTGGTCCTGCTTCAAAGTGGACTCAGTGGTTGCTCCGATGACATTTCCGGGAGGATTGATCCATCCAGCATGCATATGAGTAGATGCCAAAGAAAAGCCCCAGTGCAAGGCGCTACATGGGGTGTCATCAGCCCTGACAGATGCAAAGGCTACCATGAGAACCACTGGTCCTGCTTCAAAGTGGACTCAGTGGTTGCTCCGATGACATTTCCGGGAGGATTGATCCATCCAGCATGCATATGAGTAGATGCCAAAGAAAAGCCCCAGTGCAAGGCGCTACATGGGGTGTCATCAGCCCTGACAGATGCAAAGGCTACCATGAGAACCACTGGTCCTGCTTCAAAGTGGACTCAGTGGTTGCTCCGATGACATTTCCGGGAGGATTGATCCATCCAGCATGCATATGAGTAGATACCAAAGAAAAGCCCCAGTGCAAGGCGCTACATGGGGTGTCACTAGCTCAGCCAGACTCAAAGGCCGACCCTCAAGAATAAAGAAAGGTTGAGCTGTGAAAAAATGAAGATCCTACAGAAAAGCCCCCGTGCAAGGCGCTACATGGGGTGTCATCAGCCCTGACAGATGCAAAGGCTACCATGAGAACCACTGGTCCTGCTTCAAAGTGGACTCAGTGGTTGCTCCGATGACATTTCCGGGAGGATTGATCCATCCAGCATGCATATGAGTAGATGCCAAAGAAAAGCCCCAGTGCAAGGCGCTACATGGGGTGTCATCAGCCCTGACAGATGCAAAGGCTACCATGAGAACCACTGGTCCTGCTTCAAAGTGGACTCAGTGGTTGCTCCGATGACATTTCCGGGAGGATTGATCCATCCAGCATGCATATGAGTAGATACCAAAGAAAAGCCCCAGTGCAAGGCGCTACATGGGGTGTCACTAGCTCAGCCAGACTCAAAGGCCGACCCTCAAGAATAAAGAAAGGTTGAGCTGTGAAAAAATGAAGATCCTACAGAAAAGCCCCCGTGCAAGGCGCTACATGGGGTGTCATCAGCCCTGACAGATGCAAAGGCTACCATGAGAACCACTGGTCCTGCTTCAAAGTGGACTCAGTGGTTGCTCCGATGACATTTCCGGGAGGATTGATCCATCCAGCATGCATATGAGTAGATGCCAAAGAAAAGCCCCAGTGCAAGGCGCTACATGGGGTGTCATCAGCCCTGACAGATGCAAAGGCTACCATGAGAACCACTGGTCCTGCTTCAAAGTGGACTCAGTGGTTGCTCCGATGACATTTCCGGGAGGATTGATCCATCCAGCATGCATATGAGTAGATACCAAAGAAAAGCCCCAGTGCAAGGCGCTACATGGGGTGTCACTAGCTCAGCCAGACTCAAAGGCCGACCCTCAAGAATAAAGAAAGGTTGAGCTGTGAAAAAATGAAGATCCTACAGAAAAGCCCCCGTGCAAGGCGCTACATGGGGTGTCATCAGCCCTGACAGATGCAAAGGCTACCATGAGAACCACTGGTCCTGCTTCAAAGTGGACTCAGTGGTTGCTCCGATGACATTTCCGGGAGGATTGATCCATCCAGCATGCATATGAGTAGATGCCAAAGAAAAGCCCCAGTGCAAGGCGCTACATGGGGTGTCATCAGCCCTGACAGATGCAAAGGCTACCATGAGAACCACTGGTCCTGCTTCAAAGTGGACTCAGTGGTTGCTCCGATGACATTTCCGGGAGGATTGATCCATCCAGCATGCATATGAGTAGATACCAAAGAAAAGCCCCAGTGCAAGGCGCTACATGGGGTGTCACTAGCTCAGCCAGACTCAAAGGCCGACCCTCAAGAATAAAGAAAGGTTGAGCTGTGAAAAAATGAAGATCCTACAGAAAAGCCCCCGTGCAAGGCGCTACATGGGGTGTCATCAGCCCTGACAGATGCAAAGGCTACCATGAGAACCACTGGTCCTGCTTCAAAGTGGACTCAGTGGTTGCTCCGATGACATTTCCGGGAGGATTGATCCATCCAGCATGCATATGAGTAGATGCCAAAGAAAAGCCCCAGTGCAAGGCGCTACATGGGGTGTCATCAGCCCTGACAGATGCAAAGGCTACCATGAGAACCACTGGTCCTGCTTCAAAGTGGACTCAGTGGTTGCTCCGATGACATTTCCGGGAGGATTGATCCATCCAGCATGCATATGAGTAGATACCAAAGAAAAGCCCCAGTGCAAGGCGCTACATGGGGTGTCACTAGCTCAGCCAGACTCAAAGGCCGACCCTCAAGAATAAAGAAAGGTCGAGCTGTGAAAAAATGAAGATCCTACAGAAAAGCCCCCCTCGGTCTCTTCATAGCAGCCTCCTGCTCGTCGTCGCTCTCTTCCCTGCGTCGTTTTGTGGAAGAGCCGAGGCCAGAAGTTGAGGGAACTACTGCATCTGTGAGCTCTTCTGAAGAATCTTCCAAGATAAAGTCAATGAAGTCTTCAAAGTCCTCGTCCTCAATGACAATGTCTTCAAAGTCCTCGTCCTCAATGACAATGATGTCAGTCTCTTCAGGTTGCAAATACCCGTACCTGTCCATAATAACATCAAAAACCCCTTCCCAAATACCATAACTAGGGTACCGGTTGAAAACAGTATAGAAAGTAGGAAGGTTGGGAGCAGGGTAGGAAACGAGCTGGAAAGCAGGGTAGTAACCTGGAACAGGACTAAAGCAGTGTTGTCCCGCTATCACAAATTGTGGTTGTAGGAACTGCAACTCACCCCTACCCTCCTGAAGCCAGTCAAAGCCAACCTCGTCCTCGGGCAAAAGGGCGGCATCAGGGCGGACTGAGGTAGGAAGAAAAACATTTATTAAAAAAAACGTCACATCCACAAGCCACCAACTAACACAAAGCCACCGCTAGTCTGATTCAAAAGGCAACTATTTCAGTATTTATCAGGAGCAAATTATGAAAATGCTATTTCCATGTGAGACCATAGCCACGGTCCAAACTGATTCTATAGGGAAAGGCCAGTGTGCACATTATCACCAGCCGAGCACTTTTAAAAAACGCTCTTACATTTGGAACTGGATTCAGAAAACGTCATTCACATATAATATAATCAGACATTTGCCCAAACTATTTTCCACTTCTTCATAGTATATATGCACTCATTCAGGCTCATAACAATATTGATCCGTTGGTGCATTTTAATGAATATCTTGAAGCTAGCTCTCAAATGTTCCTTCTTTTACTTATATCTTGCCATGGTGCAAGAAGAGTTCTATTTCTAAAATGGTGGAGGCGCCATTTTGTTTCCGAGATTGTCAACACAAAAATCGACGATTTGATCCCCTCAAACAAAAATAACGGTGTTTTCATGTCCCTACACATGTGTTAACACATTCCACACCTATTTCGAAGAAGAAAGTCCAGTCTTAACATATTGTTTTACACCAGAAACTGTGAGTGGCCTCACAATATGAGTTTTTCTAATAGCTAGTTTAAATGCTGAACATTCTTTAGCTTAATATTTAGCTTAATATTCTTAATTTAACGTAATTAAACGCACGTTTTGTACTGCAATGGCCTTTTATGGAGTCAAGGAACATTAACAAACACATTTGGCATGAAATTTAAAAAATAAATAAAAATGTTTTACCTGTAGGTCCGAAGATCTGGTCTGGTCTGCCCACCGGTGCCGGGGGTCCACTGGAAGCCATTCTGTCCAACTGGTATTGTTTGCTGTAGGTATTCAACTCAGTTCGCCAACAGTTTGTTTTGGAGGTGATCAGATGTCTGAGAGCTCAATCTTGTAGGTGCAGCATAAACTTCAAGTGCAACTCAGAAACGCCGTTTTTCTATGACGTCACTATTATGCGACCACGCCCCCTCCACTAACGCAGGCATGCGTGTGTGAGAGAGATTGGATTTTATAGTAAATTGTGTAAATGTAAATAGTTTGGACTGTGTGTGTGTTTACAATAGGTGTTTCCATAAATCCGTGATGTGTGTGATCTGTGATGATAAACTTCACATCATCTTGACCCAGAGCATACATACAAGGTTCAACCAAGAATGAAACATGTCAGCAGTTTCATTTGTGTTGTTGTTGATTTATTATATAACATACTGAATAGAAAGGCAGTAGACATGAACTAAACTAAACTTGAATCACTGCATGCTTCCAACGACATCATGCAAAGATTGCACAATTCATGAAACCCAAATTGATCTCATTTAATTGAGTACCATGTGGGGCTTTTTATTTGTCACTGGATGATACCGAGCAGCCCTCGTCTGTTATTTTATTGCTTTGTGAAGTAATAAAATCACAGTTTTATTTTTGAATTGTTATTAATATTCAACTTTATATGCACATAGTGAGAAGATCACTTTGTGGTGCATTTTGCGACACATTTCTAAAAACAAGGGACACTAATGATGCATGTATGTCATCTGGACAACCTCCACATGATGGCAGTATTGTAACTTGATTCACTTTTTATTCACTGATATATTTTTGCCAACAGATGGCACCACAGTCTCCCTTGCAGTACTACTAGTAAGAAGCCCTCTTTTCTTCTTCCAAACACAATCATCCCATCTCCCCAATTAAGCAAGACAACACTGTGCGGGGTGAAACTGTAACATTAACTCAGACTGCAGACAGTATTGTTCTCAGCCGTGACCTCATTTTACACGTTTAGTCTGTTGCTCATTATCAGTCGGTGGGATAAGTCTGGGAGCAGGAAGGGTGGGAGAGTCTTCCTCTCGCTTTACTGTCAAACGTCTGTGTGTGATCATAACAATCCAACTGAGAGCTGGACTGAGATTTCTATCCAGTAGATATCATGCAAATTGAACACTGATTTGAAACAGCGTCTCCCCCCTGAACCAAATGTATTTACAAAACTCTCAGTTTAACTGATGTGGTGTTATATTATGAGTTCTGAAAATACTATAAGGTTGTCGTACATTGTCAGATTTTTGAATTATATCAGAAATATGATATTGTTTCCAAGACAAAGACATATTTAGAAAGTTTGTCACACATTTATTTGTATTGTGCTCCTCTGTAAACCGTATACATACAGTACATACAGTTTACATGAACATGCTGTGTTCTATGTGACAAATACAACTGTCTCCTTCTTGACTTGTGAGCAGATGCAAAGAGCTGCTGACGGCTTCCTGTGTGTGTGTGAGGAGCTTCCCAAACCCACCAGCACAGAAGAAGCAGATGGAGACAAACTACGTCCTCTGTGCCGGTGGGGACGGGACGCCCCTCCTCCTCCTCTCGGCTGGTGGGTGGAGCGGGTGGTGTCGGAGGGGGGGGAGGGGCAGGGAGGACGTCACCGTACTCACTGGGTCTCAGGAGTCCTGCCCTGTGAGACACAAACACAAGAGATGAATACTTTTAACTCAACTATACAACCTTTACATTGTTCAATGATGGAATCTTATTACTGATACTTCTGTCGTCTTAGTGAGGGATTACTTACTCAGCCCACTGAAAGAAAGGCGACCACCGCTCTCCATCTGGTCCTGCAGTCATCCATCCTTCTCATCTGGTCATGTGGTCTCTGTTGTCTAGGAGATCCAGGATGTTGCTTCCTGTGTTACAGCCATCGATACCTGAGTAAAAGAGACTTGGAAAACTTTTCTTAACGTTAGTAATTTTTACCATACCTATCAGCGCTAAAGTGGGTCAATCCAACGGCCCCAGTGCAAGGCGCTACATGGGGTGTCATCAGCCCTGACAGATGCAAAGGCTACCATGAGAACCACTGGTCCTGCTTCAAAGTGGACTCAGTGGTTGCTCCGATGACATTTCCGGGAGGATTGATCCATCCAGCATGCATATGAGTAGATGCCAAAGAAAAGCCCCAGTGCAAGGCGCTACATGGGGTGTCATCAGCCCT
Organism: Melanostigma gelatinosum; assembly: GCF_949748355.1. NCBI lineage: Eukaryota > Metazoa > Chordata > Actinopteri > Perciformes > Zoarcidae > Melanostigma > Melanostigma gelatinosum. The sequence goes on along the minus strand of NC_136647.1, from coordinate 25,488,497 downwards.
GACAGATGCAAAGGCTACCATGAGAACCACTGGTCCTGCTTCAAAGTGGACTCAGTGGTTGCTCCGATGACATTTCCGGGAGGATTGATCCATCCAGCATGCATATGAGTAGATACCAAAGAAAAGCCCCAGTGCAAGGCGCTACATGGGGTGTCACTAGCTCAGCCAGACTCAAAGGCCGACCCTCAAGAATAAAGAGGTTGAGCTGTGAAAAAATGAAGATCCTACAGAAAAGCCCCCGTGCAAGGCGCTACATGGGGTGTCATCAGCCCTGACAGATGCAAAGGCTACCATGAGAACCACTGGTCCTGCTTCAAAGTGGACTCAGTGGTTGCTCCGATGACATTTCCAGGAGGATTGATCCATCCAGCATGCATATGAGTAGATGCCAAAGAAAAGCCCCAGTGCAAGGCGCTACATGGGGTGTCATCAGCCCTGACAGATGCAAAGGCTACCATGAGAACCACTGGTCCTGCTTCAAAGTGGACTCAGTGGTTGCTCCGATGACATTTCCGGGAGGATTGATCCATCCAGCATGCATATGAGTAGATACCAAAGAAAAGCCCCAGTGCAAGGCGCTACATGGGGTGTCACTAGCTCAGCCAGACTCAAAGGCCGACCCTCAAGAATAAAGAAAGGTTGAGCTGTGAAAAAATGAAGATCCTACAGAAAAGCCCCCGTGCAAGGCGCTACATGGGGTGTCATCAGCCCTGACAGATGCAAAGGCTACCATGAGAACCACTGGTCCTGCTTCAAAGTGGACTCAGTGGTTGCTCCGATGACATTTCCGGGAGGATTGATCCATCCAGCATGCATATGAGTAGATGCCAAAGAAAAGCCCCAGTGCAAGGCGCTACATGGGGTGTCATCAGCCCTGACAGATGCAAAGGCTACCATGAGAACCACTGGTCCTGCTTCAAAGTGGACTCAGTGGTTGCTCCGATGACATTTCCGGGAGGATTGATCCATCCAGCATGCATATGAGTAGATACCAAAGAAAAGCCCCCGTGCAAGGCGCTACATGGGGTGTCATCAGCCCTGACAGATGCAAAGGCTACCATGAGAACCACTGGTCCTGCTTCAAAGTGGACTCAGTGTTCAAAGTTCAAAGTTCAAAGTAGCTTTTATTGTCAATTCTTGCATGTCAGGACATATAAGGAATCGAAATAACGTTTCCCACTCTCCCACGGTGGAACATAAAGTGCAGCACAACACATAAAACATAAAACACTTCCTAGGCTAAGTGAAGACAGATATCCTAGTTAAAACATATACTATACTACAATAAAACATTCAATACACATAATCCAGTGGTTGCTCCGATGACATTTCCGGGAGGCTTGATCCATCCAGCATGCATATGAGTAGATACCAAAGAAAAGCCCCAGTGCAAGGCGCTACATGGGGTGTCACTAGCTCAGCCAGACTCAAAGGCCGACCCTCAAGAATAAAGAAAGGTTGAGCTGTGAAAAAATGAAGATCCTACAGAAAAGCCCCCGTGCAAGGCGCTACATGGGGTGTCATCAGCCCTGACAGATGCAAAGGCTACCATGAGAACCACTGGTCCTGCTTCAAAGTGGACTCAGTGGTTGCTCCGATGACATTTCCGGGAGGGTTGATCCATCCAGCATGCATATGAGTAGATGCCAAAGAAAAGCCCCAGTGCAAGGCGCTACATGGGGTGTCATCAGCCCTGACAGATGCAAAGGCTACCATGAGAACCACTGGTCCTGCTTCAAAGTGGACTCAGTGGTTGCTCCGATGACATTTCCGGGAGGATTGATCCATCCAGCATGCATATGAGTAGATACCAAAGAAAAGCCCCAGTGCAAGGCGCTACATGGGGTGTCACTAGCTCAGCCAGACTCAAAGGCCGACCCTCAAGAATAAAGAAAGGTTGAGCTGTGAAAAAATGAAGATCCTACAGAAAAGCCCCCGTGCAAGGCGCTACATGGGGTGTCATCAGCCCTGACAGATGCAAAGGCTACCATGAGAACCACTGGTCCTGCTTCAAAGTGGACTCAGTGGTTGCTCCGATGACATTTCCGGGAGGATTGATCCATCCAGCATGCATATGAGTAGATGCCAAAGAAAAGTCCCAGTGCAAGGCGCTACATGGGGTGTCATCAGCCCTGACAGATGCAAAGGCTACCATGAGAACCACTGGTCCTGCTTCAAAGTGGACTCAGTGGTTGCTCCGATGACATTTCCGGGAGGATTGATCCATCCAGCATGCATATGAGTAGATACCAAAGAAAAGCCCCAGTGCAAGGCGCTACATGGGGTGTCACTAGCTCAGCCAGACTCAAAGGCCGACCCTCAAGAATAAAGAAAGGTTGAGCTGTGAAAAAATGAAGATCCTACAGAAAAGCCCCCGTGCAAGGCGCTACATGGGGTGTCATCAGCCCTGACAGATGCAAAGGCTACCATGAGAACCACTGGTCCTGCTTCAAAGTGGACTCAGTGGTTGCTCCGATGACATTTCCGGGAGGGTTGATCCATCCAGCATGCATATGAGTAGATGCCAAAGAAAAGCCCCAGTGCAAGGCGCTACATGGGGTGTCATCAGCCCTGACAGATGCAAAGGCTACCATGAGAACCACTGGTCCTGCTTCAAAGTGGACTCAGTGGTTGCTCCGATGACATTTCCGGGAGGATTGATCCATCCAGCATGCATATGAGTAGATACCAAAGAAAAGCCCCAGTGCAAGGCGCTACATGGGGTGTCACTAGCTCAGCCAGACTCAAAGGCCGACCCTCAAGAATAAAGAAAGGTTGAGCTGTGAAAAAATGAAGATCCTACAGAAAAGCCCCCGTGCAAGGCGCTACATGGGGTGTCATCAGCCCTGACAGATGCAAAGGCTACCATGAGAACCACTGGTCCTGCTTCAAAGTGGACTCAGTGGTTGCTCCGATGACATTTCCGGGAGGATTGATCCATCCAGCATGCATATGAGTAGATGCCAAAGAAAAGTCCCAGTGCAAGGCGCTACATGGGGTGTCATCAGCCCTGACAGATGCAAAGGCTACCATGAGAACCACTGGTCCTGCTTCAAAGTGGACTCAGTGGTTGCTCCGATGACATTTCCGGGAGGATTGATCCATCCAGCATGCATATGAGTAGATACCAAAGAAAAGCCCCAGTGCAAGGCGCTACATGGGGTGTCACTAGCTCAGCCAGACTCAAAGGCCGACCCTCAAGAATAAAGAAAGGTTGAGCTGTGAAAAAATGAAGATCCTACAGAAAAGCCCCCGTGCAAGGCGCTACATGGGGTATCATCAGCCCTGACATATGCAAAGGCTACCATGAGAACCACTGGTCCTGCTTCAAAGTGGACTCAGTGGTTGCTCCGATGACATTTCCGGGAGGATTGATCCATCCAGCATGCATATGAGTAGATGCCAAAGAAAAGCCCCAGTGCAAGGCGCTACATGGGGTGTCATCAGCCCTGACAGATGCAAAGGCTACCATGAGAACCACTGGTCCTGCTTCAAAGTGGACTCAGTGGTTGCTCCGATGACATTTCCGGGAGGATTGATCCATCCAGCATGCATATGAGTAGATGCCAAAGAAAAGCCCCACTGCAAGGCGCTACATGGGGTGTCATCAGCCCTGACAGATGCAAAGGCTACCATGAGAACCACTGGTCCTGCTTCAAAGTGGACTCAGTGGTTGCTCCGATGACATTTCCGGGAGGATTGATCCATCCAGCATGCATATGAGTAGATGCCAAAGAAAAGTCCCAGTGCAAGGCGCTACATGGGGTGTCATCAGCCCTGACAGATGCAAAGGCTACCATGAGAACCACTGGTCCTGCTTCAAAGTGGACTCAGTGGTTGCTCCGATGACATTTCCGGGAGGATTGATCCATCCAGCATGCATATGAGTAGATACCAAAGAAAAGCCCCAGTGCAAGGCGCTACATGGGGTGTCACTAGCTCAGCCAGACTCAAAGGCCGACCCTCAAGAATAAAGAAAGGTTGAGCTGTGAAAAAATGAAGATCCTACAGAAAAGCCCCCGTGCAAGGCGCTACATGGGGTGTCATCAGCCCTGACAGATGCAAAGGCTACCATGAGAACCACTGGTCCTGCTTCAAAGTGGACTCAGTGGTTGCTCCGATGACATTTCCGGGAGGATTGATCCATCCAGCATGCATATGAGTAGATGCCAAAGAAAAGCCCCACTGCAAGGCGCTACATGGGGTGTCATCAGCCCTGACAGATGCAAAGGCTACCATGAGAACCACTGGTCCTGCTTCAAAGTGGACTCAGTGGTTGCTCCGATAACATTTCCGGGAGGATTGATCCATCCAGCATGCATATGAGTAGATACCAAAGAAAAGCCCCAGTGCAAGGCGCTACATGGGGTGTCACTAGCTCAGCCAGACTCAAAGGCCGACCCTCAAGAATAAAGAAAGGTTGAGCTGTGAAAAAATGAAGATCCTACAGAAAAGCCCCCGTGCAAGGCGCTACATGGGGTGTCATCAGCCCTGACAGATGCAAATGCTACCATGAGAACCACTGGTCCTGCTTCAAAGTGGACTCAGTGGTTGCTCCGATGACATTTCCGGGAGGATTGATCCATCCAGCATGCATATGAGTAGATGCCAAAGAAAAGCCCCAGTGCAAGGCGCTACATGGGGTGTCATCAGCCCTGACAGATGCAAAGCTACCATGAGAACCACTGGTCCTGCTTCAAAGTGGACTCAGTGGTTGCTCCGATGACATTTCCGGGAGGATTGATCCATCCAGCATGCATATGAGTAGATACCAAAGAAAAGCCCCAGTGCAAGGCGCTACATGGGGTGTCACTAGCTCAGCCAGACTCAAAGGCCGACCCTCAAGAATAAAGAAAGGTTGAGCTGTGAAAAAATGAAGATCCTACAGAAAAGCCCCCGTGCAAGGCGCTACATGGGGTGTCATCAGCCCTGACAGATGCAAAGGCTACCATGAGAACCACTGGTCCTGCTTCAAAGTGGACTCAGTGGTTGCTCCGATGACATTTCCGGGAGGATTGATCCATCCAGCATGCATATGAGTAGATGCCAAAGAAAAGCCCCAGTGCAAGGCGCTACATGGGGTGTCATCAGCCCTGACAGATGCAAAGGCTACCATGAGAACGACTGGTCCTGCTTCAAAGTGGACTCAGTGGTTGCTCCGATGACATTTCCGGGAGGATTGATCCATCCAGCATGCATATGAGTAGATACCAAAGAAAAGCCCCAGTGCAAGGCGCTACATGGGGTGTCACTAGCTCAGCCAGACTCAAAGGCCGACCCTCAAGAATAAAGAAAGGTTGAGCTGTGAAAAAATGAAGATCCTACAGAAAAGCCCCCGTGCAAGGCGCTACATGGGGTGTCATCAGCCCTGACAGATGCAAAGGCTACCATGAGAACCACTGGTCCTGCTTCAAAGTGGACTCAGTGGTTGCTCCGATGACATTTCCGGGAGGATTGATCCATCCAGCATGCATATGAGTAGATGCCAAAGAAAAGCCCCAGTGCAAGGCGCTACATGGGGTGTCATCAGCCCTGACAGATGTAAAGGCTACCATGAGAACCACTGGTCCTGCTTCAAAGTGGACTCAGTGGTTGCTCCGATGACATTTCCGGGAGGATTGATCCATCCAGCATGCATATGAGTAGATACCAAAGAAAAGCCCCAGTGCAAGGCGCTACATGGGGTGTCACTAGCTCAGCCAGACTCAAAGGCCGACCCTCAAGAATAAAGAGGTTGAGCTATGAAAAAATGAAGATCCTACAGAAAAGCCCCCGTGCAAGGCGCTACATGGGGTGTCATCAGCCCTGACAGATGCAAAGGCTACCATGAGAACCACTGGTCCTGCTTCAAAGTGGACTCAGTGGTTGCTCCGATGACATTTCCAGGAGGATTGATCCATCCAGCATGCATATGAGTAGATGCCAAAGAAAAGCCCCAGTGCAAGGCGCTACATGGGGTGTCATCAGCCCTGACAGATGCAAAGGCTACCATGAGAACCACTGGTCCTGCTTCAAAGTGGACTCAGTGGTTGCTCCGATGACATTTCCGGGAGGATTGATCCATCCAGCATGCATATGAGTAGATACCAAAGAAAAGCCCCAGTGCAAGGCGCTACATGGGGTGTCACTAGCTCAGCCAGACTCAAAGGCCGACCCTCAAGAATAAAGAAAGGTTGAGCTGTGAAAAAATGAAGATCCTACAGAAAAGCCCCCGTGCAAGGCGCTACATGGGGTGTCATCAGCCCTGACAGATGCAAAGGCTACCATGAGAACCACTGGTCCTGCTTCAAAGTGGACTCAGTGGTTGCTCCGATGACATTTCCGGGAGGATTGATCCATCCAGCATGCATATGAGTAGATGCCAAAGAAAAGCCCCAGTGCAAGGCGCTACATGGGGTGTCATCAGCCCTGACAGATGCAAAGGCTACCATGAGAACCACTGGTCCTGCTTCAAAGTGGACTCAGTGGTTGCTCCGATGACATTTCCGGGAGGATTGATCCATCCAGCATGCATATGAGTAGATACCAAAGAAAAGCCCCAGTGCAAGGCGCTACATGGGGTGTCACTAGCTCAGCCAGACTCAAAGGCCGACCCTCAAGAATAAAGAAAGGTTGAGCTGTGAAAAAATGAAGATCCTACAGAAAAGCCCCCGTGCAAGGCGCTACATGGGGTGTCATCAGCCCTGACAGATGCAAAGGCTACCATGAGAACCACTGGTCCTGCTTCAAAGTGGACTCAGTGGTTGCTCCGATGACATTTCCGGGAGGATTGATCCATCCAGCATGCATATGAGTAGATACCAAAGAAAAGCCCCAGTGCAAGGCGCTACATGGGGTGTCACTAGCTCAGCCAGACTCAAAGGCCGACCCTCAAGAATAAAGAAAGGTTGAGCTGTGAAAAAATGAAGATCCTACAGAAAAGCCCCCGTGCAAGGCGCTACATGGGGTGTCATCAGCCCTGACAGATGCAAAGGCTACCATGAGAACCACTGGTCCTGCTTCAAAGTGGACTCAGTGGTTGCTCCGATGACATTTCCGGGAGGATTGATCCATCCAGCATGCATATGAGTAGATGCCAAAGAAAAGCCCCAGTGCAAGGCGCTACATGGGGTGTCATCAGCCCTGACAGATGCAAAGGCTACCATGAGAACCACTGGTCCTGCTTCAAAGTGGACTCAGTGGTTGCTCCGATGACATTTCCGGGAGGATTGATCCATCCAGCATGCATATGAGTAGATACCAAAGAAAAGCCCCAGTGCAAGGCGCTACATGGGGTGTCACTAGCTCAGCCAGACTCAAAGGCCGACCCTCAAGAATAAAGAAAGGTTGAGCTGTGAAAAAATGAAGATCCTACAGAAAAGCCCCCGTGCAAGGCGCTACATGGGGTGTCATCAGCCCTGACAGATGCAAAGGCTACCATGAGAACCACTGGTCCTGCTTCAAAGTGGACTCAGTGGTTGCTCCGATGACATTTCCGGGAGGATTGATCCATCCAGCATGCATATGAGTAGATGCCAAAGAAAAGCTCCAGTGCAAGGCGCTACATGGGGTGTCACTAGCTCAGCCAGACTCAAAGGCCGACCCTCAAGAATAAAGAAAGGTTGAGCTGTGAAAAAATGAAGATCCTACAGAAAAGCCCCCGTGCAAGGCGCTACATGGGGTGTCATCAGCCCTGACAGATGCAAAGGCTACCATGAGAACCACTGGTCCTGCTTCAAAGTGGACTCAGTGGTTGCTCCGATGACATTTCCGGGAGGATTGATCCATCCAGCATGCATATGAGTAGATGCCAAAGAAAAGCCCCAGTGCAAGGCGCTACATGGGGTGTCATCAGCCCTGACAGATGCAAAGGCTACCATGAGAACCACTGGTCCTGCTTCAAAGTGGACTCAGTGGTTGCTCCGATGACATTTCCGGGAGGATTGATCCATCCAGCATGCATATGAGTAGATACCAAAGAAAAGCCCCAGTGCAAGGCGCTACATGGGGTGTCACTAGCTCAGCCAGACTCAAAGGCCGACCCTCAAGAATAAAGAAAGGTTGAGCTGTGAAAAAATGAAGATCCTACAGAAAAGCCCCCGTGCAAGGCGCTACATGGGGTGTCATCAGCCCTGACAGATGCAAAGGCTACCATGAGAACCACTGGTCCTGCTTCAAAGTGGACTCAGTGGTTGCTCCGATGACATTTCCGGGAGGATTGATCCATCCAGCATGCATATGAGTAGATGCCAAAGAAAAGCCCCAGTGCAAGGTGCTACATGGGGTGTCATCAGCCCTGACAGATGCAAAGGCTACCATGAGAACCACTGGTCCTGCTTCAAAGTGGACTCAGTGGTTGCTCCGATGACATTTCCGGGAGGATTGATCCATCCAGCATGCATATGAGTAGATACCAAAGAAAAGCCCCAGTGCAAGGCGCTACATGGGGTGTCACTAGCTCAGCCAGACTCAAAGGCCGACCCTCAAGAATAAAGAAAGGTTGAGCTGTGAAAAAATGAAGATCCTACAGAAAAGCCCCCGTGCAAGGCGCTACATGGGGTGTCATCAGCCCTGACAGATGCAAAGGCTACCATGAGAACCACTGGTCCTGCTTCAAAGTGGACTCAGTGGTTGCTCCGATGACATTTCCGGGAGGATTGATCCATCCAGCATGCATATGAGTAGATGCCAAAGAAAAGCCCCAGTGCAAGGCGCTACATGGGGTGTCATCAGCCCTGACAGATGCAAAGGCTACCATGAGAACCACTGGTCCTGCTTCAAAGTGGACTCAGTGGTTGCTCCGATGACATTTCCGGGAGGATTGATCCATCCAGCATGCATATGAGTAGATACCAAAGAAAAGCCCCAGTGCAAGGCGCTACATGGGGTGTCACTAGCTCAGCCAGACTCAAAGGCCGACCCTCAAGAATAAAGAAAGGTTGAGCTGTGAAAAAATGAAGATCCTACAGAAAAGCCCCCGTGCAAGGCGCTACATGGGGTGTCATCAGCCCTGACAGATGCAAAGGCTACCATGAGAACCACTGGTCCTGCTTCAAAGTGGACTCAGTGGTTGCTCCGATGACATTTCCGGGAGGATTGATCCATCCAGCATGCATATGAGTAGATGCCAAAGAAAAGCCCCAGTGCAAGGCGTTACATGGGGTGTCATCAGCCCTGACAGATGCAAAGGCTACCATGAGAACCACTGGTCCTGCTTCAAAGTGGACTCAGTGGTTGCTCCGATGACATTTCCGGGAGGATTGATCCATCCAGCATGCATATGAGTAGATACCAAAGAAAAGCCCCAGTGCAAGGCGCTACATGGGGTGTCACTAGCTCAGCCAGACTCAAAGGCCGACCCTCAAGAATAAAGAAAGGTTGAGCTGTGAAAAAATGAAGATCCTACAGAAAAGCCCCCGTGCAAGGCGCTACATGGGGTGTCATCAGCCCTGACAGATGCAAAGGCTACCATGAGAACCACTGGTCCTGCTTCAAAGTGGACTCAGTGGTTGCTCCGATGACATTTCCGGGAGGATTGATCCATCCAGCATGCATATGAGTAGATGCCAAAGAAAAGCCCCAGTGCAAGGCGTTACATGGGGTGTCATCAGCCCTGACAGATGCAAAGGCTACCATGAGAACCACTGGTCCTGCTTCAAAGTGGACTCAGTGGTTGCTCCGATGACATTTCCGGGAGGATTGATCCATCCAGCATGCATATGAGTAGATACCAAAGAAAAGCCCCAGTGCAAGGCGCTACATGGGGTGTCACTAGCTCAGCCAGACTCAAAGGCCGACCCTCAAGAATAAAGAAAGGTTGAGCTGTGAAAAAATGAAGATCCTACAGAAAAGCCCCCTGTGCAAGGCGCTACATGGGGTGTCATCAGCCCTGACAGATGCAAAGGCTACCATGAGAACCACTGGTCCTGCTTCAAAGTGGACTCAGTGGTTGCTCCGATGACATTTCCGGGAGGATTGATCCATCCAGCATGCATATGAGTAGATGCCAAAGAAAAGCCCCAGTGCAAGGCGCTACATGGGGTGTCATCAGCCCTGACAGATGCAAAGGCTACCATGAGAACCACTGGTCCTGCTTCAAAGTGGACTCAGTGGTTGCTCCGATGACATTTCCGGGAGGATTGATCCATCCAGCATGCATATGAGTAGATACCAAAGAAAAGCCCCAGTGCAAGGCCCTACATGGGGTGTCACTAGCTCAGCCAGACTCAAAGGCCGACCCTCAAGAATAAAGAAAGGTTGAGCTGTGAAAAAATGAAGATCCTACAGAAAAGCCCCCGTGCAAGGTGCTACATGGGGTGTCATCAGCCCTGACAGATGCAAAGGCTACCATGAGAACCACTGGTCCTGCTTCAAAGTGGACTCAGTGGTTGCTCCGATGACATTTCCGGGAGGATTGATCCATCCAGCATGCATATGAGTAGATGCCAAAGAAAAGCCCCAGTGCAAGGCGCTACATGGGGTGTCATCAGCCCTGACAGATGCAAAGGCTACCATGAGAACCACTGGTCCTGCTTCAAAGTGGACTCAGTGGTTGCTCCGATGACATTTCCGGGAGGATTGATCCATCCAGCATGCATATGAGTAGATACCAAAGAAAAGCCCCAGTGCAAGGCGCTACATGGGGTGTGTCAAGAAGAGTTGACCTCTCAGAGCTGCCTCGGTAACATGTCGACACATTCAAGGTAGAGGAGAGTCAGGCTGTGAGCACAAAGCATATATTCAAAGTTGAAGTGTAATCAAACAGATAAAATGTATGAATAGAATAACGAAATGTTTTAATCAATTATGTAACAAATGTTTAACTGCATAGAAGTGATTTAAACAAATGTAATGAATGTTTCTGTGTGTTCTGTGAAAGACTGGAGCTGAGATAGAAATGTATTTGTCAGCGTGACTTGCAATGATTAGGACCAGATGTTGGGTGTAGGCCGGTGAAGAAACTGTTGAAAATGTTGCAATCAATGAATCATACAGGAAATGTTCAGAGCCCCACGCCCTTTCCAGAGGGTGGGGGGGATGAGCTCATGTATTGCACAGGAGGGGGCTGACAGCCCAAGTGAGGAATATAATGAGACGCTTGCGGACAGCAAGCTGGGATTTCATCGCGGATGCCGTCCAAGTGCATCGGAGGAAGATACTGACGCCTGCAACTGATGTATTGAGGGCTTCGTCTCTGTTCACGGAAAAGAGACCTCTGTTCGTGGACATTGAGATTAGAAGACGAAGTTTCTGCCTCTCCGCACTGCTTGACTTTTAACATCTGGACAACGGAGAAGCCGCAGCAGCCTAGAAAGACTTTGTACTGAGTTTTGAGGACTGTTGAACGGGCTTCGCTGCAAGAGCAGGAGGACTGAGGGTCCGGCCGGACCTTCGCTCCTAACAACTCCAAAAGAACCTTTTCATCGCACCATTGAACATCCAGCTCCAACCGAGCCGTCTCGGCGACTAAAACTAATGAGTATAATCGAAGAAGAAAATTAAATTGACTAATCATGTGTAGTGACATTTTATGTGAGCTGTAGCTGTAATCCTTGCAAAACTAACTAAATATAACCTGCAATAAATATCTAATCTGCATTTAAAGTGAAATTCTCAAGTGCATTAATTTGCTGAAGTAGTAAAGAGTTCCTCGTGACAGTAAAAAGTTAAAGCTATTGTATGTCTAACAACTGAGTTCTGAAAGGTTATCCTAGAGTCCGAATCCACTTAACAATCCCTTACGGTTTTAGAAAGAATTAATCCTAGCCGTTAAAACCTAACCTGGCATTTACCAAGAGCACGGATCCATAAGAGGGAAGCTGCCATAACCGACGCGACTGGTGGGAGCGCCCGGGGCCAGGACTGGTCTCTCGGCCGAGTGCGCTCAGACCGGAGGAAGCAGGGTAGACGTTGGGAGTAACGGCAGTTAGCGGAGCCAGGCGAGTTCCCTCGCCAGAACACCAGCTCGAGAATCTTTTAATAGAGAGCTGAGTCAGTAATTAGCCCCGTATCGGGCCAGAAGTACCCAGGATCTAACACGTGGTGCCCATAACGTGGGGCTCGACGGAAAAGGAGTACGTTGAGTCTAAAAGAAGAACCCCGGCAGCCAAGAGAGGCTGTCGTTCGTGTACGAAAAGACCTGAGGTGAGGCGTTGGGGTAGAAAGCAAAGCTGCCCAAGCCTCGAAGAAGTCCGATTGCGAGACATCCACGAATCGAAGCTGTGTGTGGTATTTACAAGCCAACACAGGAGAATCCGCAGGCGACGGGGAGCATCGACCAGACTCGCCCGACCTGTAGAGAGACCAGAGCCGGATCCCATCCCTTCCTCAACGCGCGACGAGAGGCTTTGGGAGGAAGGCGACTCGAGACAACAAAGACAAAGTCCAAGATGGAAGTATCGCCCGGCGGATCCGATGGCGGCGGAGGCAACCCAGCGGGACGAGTGTTGATAAAATTAGCATATATACAGTTTTAATCAGCAATTAGCTCATATACAGCTTAATCAGCAGCTAGTTTATATGCAGCTTTAAGTAGCAACTAGCTTATATACAGTTTAATCAACAGCTAGCTTATATACAGCTTAATCAGCAACTAGCTTATATATACAGTTTAATTAATCACTAGTATATTTGCAGTTTTAATAACCATTATCTTATGCAGCACTATTAACCACTTATACAGTGCTCACAACACAGCAAGGCCAGAGAGAAGCAGGTGAAAGGTTACTTATTTAACTGCGTCACAAAGAACAGGCAGCCATCTTTCAGAAAGATAAGACAGTGAGATTCAAGCGAGGGCCGACACCCCAGCTGAGCCCGGCTTTCTCCACACACTCTTTCTTAGGACCTCTCGCCTCAAAATCTCACTCACACTGACGGAAACCAACGCCTATTGGGAGGGGCCAAAGGTGAATGGACATTCACGGCTTCCAACCAAGCGTAATACACGGCATAAACGTGCTACGTTTGCATCTTTGACTTTGACTAATGTATCAAGGGGGCGGACCCCATATATTAAGGATCATGCTGATGTGTTGAAGTGTGTCTGATGGTGGATCTCTGCGAGTGAAGCTATTAGTGACCCGTGCACGTATTACTGCAGGGCTGAATAACTTTGTTCGATAAATAAACCTATTGCTTTTGATTTAACTATACGCCTCTGAGAGCTTCTGTTTCATTCTTAAACCTGCTCTAAGTGTGAAAAACAGCTACAACACATTTTTTCACAACAAAGTGGTGACCCCGACGTGATCTGATACGATACAGAGCTTCAGGTTAGAATGTTAACAGGCCTCTCCTTTTGATTCCAGATAACGGCGCAACTCTCCCTTCGAGGCTGGGAACCCGATAATTGCCATCGGAGCAAAATTGCAGCTTCGGGGAGTCTGAGACGCACCGGTGCACATCTCAAGGTGAGCAGAAAACCTATTTAACTGAATTCTGCAACATTGTATTCATAGACATATTCTAAATTGTGCTCAGACTGTCCGAACTGTAAGTATTTGCTTAGAAATAGAGTAATTGTAAAGATTAAACACACAGCAACAGAGTTGTTATACAGCCATTTGGGGGGTCTGTGAATATGTATGAATGAGCCCATCAGAAAACGTCAAATAAAGGCGAGAAATTACGCACTTGTGATAGCGTAGATGTGAGGTGTTGTGAGCCGTGTAACGCATTTGCTCGCAGACACGCGCTCCACGCTGAGCACTCAAATTCGTGTTGCAAAAGGCGTAATTTCTAACGTACTTATGGGATGTTTTGGGCTACGAAGAAATTGCATAACATGACGGGGATATATGTATATGTCATTGATGTCATTGATAAACTGTATTGAGAAAACTGACTGCGGAATTCCCGTATTAAGAGCATCGAGTCTTCGGACATCAATTCGTGTGTAGCGATTCAGTGGAAAATAGTGTTACTCTGATTAGAGTTTCCTCGACGGAGTTTCTGGACGAGAGCACAGAAGTTGATTATATCGGTGTGTTGTTAATAACGGACGAGATTAATGAAAATGGCCAGAACGTGTACAGGTCCAGAGATGACCTAGGATAAAAAGCAGTTAAATTGTATTATTGACGTTCTACCCTGATGGAGTAGTGGTTAAAATAACGGTCTTCGACGCGGTAGGTCCGGGATCGGATCCCGGCTGTAACCTTGTTTTTGACAAAAAGCAGCGGCCGTTGTGATGTATTAAAGAAGCAGAGCTCTTTGATATGTGTGTAAGATAGGGACAGAAATGATTATAATCTGACTGATTGTTTGCTGAAAAAGCATTTGTTTTTCATTTGTATCGTGGTCGAGAGGTCAGCGGTACACAGTCTGTTTGATGAGATCGAGATAAAAGACAAATTGCTGTTAAAATGCGTTCCTGATAAATGTGTGTCTAAAAGAAAAGAGTCAGCTCATCCGAAGGCTGCGCTTCTGACTGATTTATATTTAAAGAGACAGCCGTGTATGTTCTAATGTGTGTTTATTGTTTCACTGCATTTGTAAAGGTATTAATTACATTCTAGACCGTATTTGTGAATTGTGCGCATTTCAAATTTGGTTTTAATTGGTGTTTACTGTGTTTGTTTGCTGAGAAGCAGTTGTCATTTGTGCAGGCGTCCAAGAGGTGTCTGTTTGTTTAGTTTGATAAAGTGGATTAACTGTCAAGGAATAGGGAAAGAATCCTTTATAATCTGACTGTTTTTGGTTGCTAAAAAGCTGTTTGTCATTTGCGTTGTGATCGAACGATCAGTAGCGCGCCAGTCTGTTTGATGAGGTTGAGAAAAAGAAGCTTGCTGATGGAATGTGATGAGTGTGTGAAAAGAGCTGTACATCTCCTCTACAATTCCGTGCTTGTGACTGATTTATGCTTAAAGATACGGCAGCGTGTGTTTTGATTATCTAGTATGAATGCGGGTGACTATTTGCTGAGCTGTACGTTTTAACTTTTGTTTATTTGTTTGACTGTATTTCTAAAAATATTCCTTTACCGCATTGGTGATCTCTGCGCATTTCAAAAATGGCAGTGTGTTGCAATTTTGTTTGAATGAAAGTGAATGTTTGAAGCGTACATAACCACGGCTGTGTATGGATTCAATTTCGTTTAAATGAGTGCGATTATTTGGAGCATATATGTGAGCGCTGAGACCTGGTTCAGAGTTTATGCTGTTTCTGAGTTTCTTTCAAATGGTCGTGCGTTAGAGACAGCCAGCTGAGGCCTTGATCTGTGTTTGAAAATGTTCGTGCGTTGTTTCAAAGGTTGGTGTCCAGAGTAGAAAAAACACACATTATACACGACTGTTACATTCACACACACACATAAATCACTAGAATATGCTGAGAGACAGCTGAGGGTTAATATAAGTGTCAGTTTTACTGGCGTAGTTAAATTAATTGGAAAATTGTGTTCCTTAGGGATCGTTAGCAAAGTGTAATGCGGAAACACAGCAGTCACTCATGCAACCAGAAATAAAAAAAAAAAAAAAAAAAGCTGATACACAGCTTCTATTGTTCCAGCCAGACAGTCGCTAAAAATTATGAAGGTACAAGGTTAAAAGCTGCTACAAGGCTTCTATTCATTTAGTCAAGACTGGCGCTGGGAATATTAGGGAGGGTTTGACTACTCCTGATAAAAACACAGATGCGGCCTTGCTTTGTGTCTACTTACAAGGACAGTTAGCAGCAGATATTTAAAAAGGTGGGGGCAAGGTTGACTCTCTCTGTCTTATAAAATATTTAGTTACAAGCCATTGCTTGAGTAATCAAAACATAGCATTTCACACCTAGCAGGGGTATATAGGGAGATTTGTAAATAATATATATTCATACACTGTTAAATAATATGCGTTATACTTGTAAAGCTATATTGCGGAGTTGTGAGGTCACTGTATGAAGGTTTAAAACGCCGAAAGAAGCACTCCGTCATTCTTTCGTACAACAGAATAAAGGTCAGTGACCTCTGAACAGTAATGCTTGCTAAAACCATAAGATTAAGGCTGCAAATTGCCAAATTAGTATAATGGACGAGCTTTTGTGTCCATTCACACAGAGACTTCGAAATAACTCTATAACTGTACTGTTTTCGTCCTCTTCACCATAAGTGTAATAATAAAATAGATCATCATTTCACACACACACATATTACTGAGAAAAGCAGGTTTTAAGACATGCGGCAGTGTGAATGACATTGATCTGAGTTCAAACAGACACCAGAAGACTTGGGAGAAGCGTTGGCTCCCTCTGCTGGTGCTTCATGATAAGAAAAAAAAAAAAAAAACATTTTTCATGCATGTTGGTTTTTTCTGTGGCCTCTTCAAGAACTGCAACAGGAACATTGGACAGGAGCTTTGGCTCCATCGTGTGGACATTTGGGAATACTGATTTCAGCCTTTTATTGCATATTACAGAAACACACATCATGGCTGAGAAATACTCCTCTTATCTGTGCATCTTGGAGAATGCAGTCCAGGAACAGAGCAGGATTAATGGACGAAGCAAACTTTGGCCAGTGGAACAACACGCCTACCAAAGATTGATAAAAAGATGGAAAGATAAAGCCATTTGGGATGGAGAACGGCTGAATTGTTCCCCTTCAGAAGAGATGGTGCAACAGATGAGCAGGGAAGTGATGAGACACTGTGAAGAGAAGAAGAACGAATGGCAGGACAGAAATCCAAGATATCTAAACATGGGAAAAAGAACAGCAAGAAACAACGCAGCTGCAGAAAAAGGCGTCTGGCCTTATCTTAAAAGGTGCTTCGATTTTGATAACAACAGGATGGGCAGTAAGCTGATTCTCACTGGAATCGAGAAGAGATGGATGGAGCGGGCTGGCAAAGAGCCATGGAACGCAATGGAGCTGGATGCTGAAGCAGCACGTTCACCACTAGAGGCCGCCAAACACAGCGGAGGCATGTTTCCGGCCCTAACACCCTCATCCACTGCCCCTCCCTCATATGCCAACAACCCATTCACCCCTATCGACAATGACAAGCCCAAGCATGAACAAAGCAACCTGTATCCTGACCTGCCACCGCAACACAAAGACAAGCATGAACATGAACAAAGCCAACTGCACCCTGATCTCCCACCTCCCCCTCCAGATTATGTGCCCACAAACCCTTTCATTCAGGCTCCAGTAAGACCAGTATCAAAGGGGTTCCTGAAAGGCATCTTCGCAGTAGAGGAAGGAGAGCTGCAGATACCTGTCTCAGTAGAGGAAAAGGAGAGAAGAAAAAGAGCGAAGCAAGTCGAGAAGACTGTGGGCTACCTGATGACTCACCTGAGCGCCCTAGGGCTGCCAAACACACCCGGACCTGCAACTACACCTACACTAATTGTCGACGCACACAATGGGCCACGCTTCGATGCTTTCGAATTGACAGCCCCACTCGAAACTCGGCACAGAGTGAGCAACTCAATCAGAGACCGTTACCAACACAGACAAGAAGCCGACACACAAGAGGATATTCAAACCCTGGAACAACAACTGGAGGAGCTCGAACAGCTGGAAAAAGACCATGCAGCAGCAACAGGCTATACGCCTTACATGGAGGCTAGGAGATATGCTATACCACAAACGGACCTGTGGGTTCCTGGTACAGAGGAAGAGAAGGAGCTGATCGAACTAGCTGCACAGCCAGCCAACGAACACAAATGGCCACAAACACATGAAGTACAGAGGCTAACGCTAAATGGAAATTTCACAGGATATGCCACAGCCCCATCAACAACGCGCAGTGGACAACAATATGGGCCTAACTCATGTCAGATGCCACTCAGAGCAGCTCCAACAGCTGCAGCCCCTCACCAGATGGCATTTATTCCCTTCTCCTTCATGGACATGTCAACACTGCTGACTGCACTTCCTTCACTGTCTTCAGGAGCAGAGCCATGGCTAGACGAGCTAGATAAATATACAAAGTCCCACAAACTGGCACTTGGTGACTACAGAGGCCTGCTGGCCAGAGCATCAGACCCACACACACTGAAAAAGCTTGAAGCCGCAGCAGGAACCACAAACGTGCCTGACCCCACGCCCATAGGCGGTGTCAGGCTGGTACTACATCAGGCCTTAAGGAGAGAGTACCCCACCCCAACAGACCACAGCCAAATGTCAACCTTCATGGCCAAGCCTGGGGAGCCTGCTGCAGATCTCCTAGCTCGCGCTGAGCAAGTATGGAGAACAACATTTAGAGAATCCCCAGATGCATCTCAGACATCATTGGCACTCTGGAGAAGCATGGTGACCAAAGGATTGCCTGCAAAGGTGAGAGAGGCGATTGAAAACACTGTGGCCATCTCCTCCTTCACTCAATCGGCATGGAGAGAACATGTACTGCATCACTATGATAAACACAGAACAGCTGCAGAAGCATCAGATGTGGAGCTCAAGGCACTGCAAGTGGCACTGATGAAGAGACAGCTGTCTGACCTGGACTCGGCCCAAAAGATTGCTAAGGACAAAAAGAAGCAGATGGCTCAACTGGAACCACTAGCAGCACAAGTGGTCCCTGTAATGGTGCAGCAACCATGGCAACAAAACCAAAGAGGAGGACAAAGAGGAGGTGACCAAGGGGGTGGCCAAGGAGGCACTTTCTACTGCTACAACTGTGGAAAACCAGGCCACTACTCACGTAACTGTCACACACGTGACCTGTCACATCAACAAGGCCCAACACGTGGAAGAGGAGGAGGACCCAGAGGAAGAGGAAATTATCAGAGAGGAAGAGGAGGCTTTCAGGATCCACGAAACCAGAATCAAGCTGGACAGCCATACCAGGCGCCACTAGGAGGCACTGAGCAATGGACGCAAAATGATCCTAGCTCCGGAGAAAATGTCAACCAGGCACTACAAGCTCAGTGGGCGAATAACTATTATCCCTACTAGGACACCCCACAACCACCTGGCACCGGCATCATGAAATTTGGACTAGCAAGTGAGCCAACTCTCACTTGCACAATAAACGGACAGGCACACACATTTTTGGTGGACACAGGGGCAACATATTCCAGCCTCACGTCTCCACAGGTCCTGTCATCTAAATATGTGTCAGTGGTTGGGGTCTCAGGCGCGCCAGAACGCCAGTGGTGCACTAAACCTTTAAATGTCCAAATTGGAAGTCAACAATGGTCACACAGCTTCCTATCTGCGCCAAACTGCCCAGTAAACCTACTGGGCCGCGATCTGATGACTAAATTCGGTCTAACAATATGGCTAAACAACGAAGGGGTCCAGGTCTCACTGGACCCTCCCCCTGCAAGCACACTATCAATGCCTGTGCGAATACTATCAATGCCACAAACGTCCATTAATGTGGAATCATTGGATGAAGAAGTGTACTGGCTGAGATGTCTAGCCACAGGACCAAGCACACCAACAATTCAATTCTGGTTCAACATACACAGAGAACAGATCCAAAGACTGCATCCATATAAAACTCCTCTGCCATATGTGCACTGCACTATGAATGTCACGGACGATCCAGACTGCCCATATGCTGAAGATTGGGACAACAATATGGCACACCTAACTCCAAAACTAATATGTCATGATGTGTATTGTGGAAAAGAAGGCGTGGCTGCAGCAGTGATATTGGATGATTATCAGACCAAGTGGTATGGTCTCAGCAAAGAATCTGCTCCACACGTCACCCTAGCGGTTGGATTTGGACAAGAGGCCAGAGGACTCGGCCCCATGATAAAAAGAGCACATACTCTGTCATGGACACACACAGATACAGCAGGACTGCTGAAGGCAACAGAAGAAGATATGTGGCGATGGATCATCTCTACCAAAGAACACACACTACCTGAACATTTACCACTGCCACGCCATCATGGTAAACCATGCACTGACCATCCTGCAACTCAAGCTCTATTGGACGGCGTGCCTGCGAAACTATGGACGACTGGCCCTTATGATGTGGGAAAATTGGCAACGGTCAAACCGGTGAAGGTGACGCTGTTGGATCCATTTGCACCTCCTATCTGGCATCCACAGTACAAACTAAAGCCAGAACAAATCGCAGGCATCGCTCCGACCATTGCAGGTCTGTTACAAGCTGGAGTGTTGGTGAAAACTCGATCACCATACAATACAGCGATATTGCCAGTGCAGAAGGCCGGAAACAACACAGGCTGGCGGATGGTACAAGATTTTCGACCAATCAATGATGCCACACAACCGGCGTCATATCCAGTTCCAGATCCACATATTGCCTTAACAAATCTCAGCCCACAGCACTCATATTTCACAGTAATTGACCTTGCTAACGCCTTCTTCAGCATCCCTCTGGACAAAGATTCACAGACACTGTTTGCTTTCACATTCAACGACCAGCAATACACCTATTCTCGCCTGCCACAAGGCTATCGTTGTTCTCCAGGTTTGTTCAACCATCATCTCAGACTACACTTGTCTGATATAGAGGTGCCGGATGGTGTCGTCCTCATACAATATGTGGATGACCTCCTGATTGCTGCCCCATCTTCTGCCACCTGCCTGGAGGCCACTGAGACTCTGCTGCTGCTGTTAGCCTCAAAAGGCTACAAAGTTAAGAAGACCAAGGTCCAAACATGTAGGAGACAAGTCACATTCCTGGGTCGCACTCTCTCATCTAGCGGCCTGGCTGTAAGCACAGCCCACAGAGACAGCATTCTCCATCATGACAGACCTATCACCGTGGGACATATGCTGTCATTCCTGGGTCTAACAGGCTACTCTCGTAGTCACATTCCAGACTACACTGACCTCACCACCTGTCTCAGAAGCCTGCTCAAGGAACCAGGAACTAGAAACACCTCTGCCCCACTGGTGTGGACACAAGACGCTGAAGACGCGTTCACCAAACTCAAACAGACTTTGTCACATGCCTCGGCACTTCACGCTCCTGACTATTTACTCCCTTTCCACCTAGATGTTTCTGAACAAAAAGGAGGGATGGTAAATGCAGTTTTGTATCAGAAAAAAGGGGGAGAAAGAGTGGTACTCATGTATCACTCATCAAAACTGGACCCAGTTGAAGTTGGCCAATCCACCTGTACAAGACACATGGCGGCAATTGCAAAGGCGATCGAGAAAACATCCCACATTGTCATGTGCCACCCTCTGAAAATCCACACACATCATGGTGTGGCTGCATTCCTCCTCAGCAAAGAATTCACATTCGGAGCTGCAAGAAAATCGAAAATTCAAAGAGAATGCACAAGACCACATATTGTCTATGAAACAGGAGGAATCAATATGGCGTCATCACTACAACAAGGACAAGGAGATCAACCACACAGCTGCGAAGCAAGAGCAATCATTGAAAACAAACTAAGGCCAGACCTGGGAAATACACCAATCCCAGGAGCAGAAATGTGGTTATACACGGATGGATGTTGCTACAAAGGAGATGACGGAAACACAGCATCCTATGCTGTGGTGAGACAATTCGAAGACATGGAACACACAATAGTAGCATCAGGTATCCTACCTCAACCAGCATCAGCACAACTGGCAGAAGTCGAAGCGCTCATACAAGCCTTGAAAATAGCAGAAGGAAAATCTGTAAACATCTTCACAGATTCTGCTTACGCACATGGAGCAGCTCACGTTGATGGGCCCATGTGGCGAAGAAGAGGATACACAACATCAATGGACGCACCCATCAAACACAAGAAGGAAATCATGGCACTGGTGGAAGCTATGAAGCTACCAAAAAGAGTGGCAATCATGAAATGCAAAGGACATGATGGCAAGGCAAAGACCAGAATAAGTGTGGGAAACGACAGGGCAGATGAAGCTGCTAAAGAAGTAGGAGGATACAGACCAAAACAGATGGTTCTGAAAATAGCCATACAAGAACCCGAAATCACTGAAGAAACACTGATTGAGATACAGAAGAAGGCTGGACCATACGAATGGTCTGAATGGCAAAGGAAAGGAGCAACAAAAGGAGAAAGTGGACTTTGGAGATCCCATGATGGCAGAGTGGTATCACCAGCAGAATTATGTGTCTCACTGATACCAGAGGCACATGGACCAACGCACGAAGGAAAGAAAGGAACATTACAAAGGGTGGAAGCACTGTGGTGGCACCCACGCATGGAAAGTATGGTGTCCCTCTTCTGCGACGAATGCACCACCTGTGGGGATCATAATGTGAAGAAACCATACAAAACACCTATGGGCTCTTATCCTGTACCATCAGCCTGCTTCCAAGACATCAGCATAGACTTTACTGACATGGGACATGATAACAGAGTACAAGGAAAAAGATACATTTTGGTAATGGTGGACAGATTCTCAAAGTGGGTGGAGGCAATCCCAACTAAAAAAGAAGACGCACAGACAGTAATAAAGTGGCTGCAAACAGAACTGATACCTCGCTATGGTGTTCCTAGATGCATAAGGTCCGATAATGGTTCACATTTCAGTAATAAGCATTTGCAGGAAGTGGAAGCCAGACTAGGAATCAGACATAGATATGGATCAGTGTATCATCCACAGTCACAAGGACTGGTAGAGAGGGCAAATCAGATGCTAAAATCAAAAATAGCAAAGACATGTGCGGCATCAAAGCTGACATGGGTTGAAGCCTTACCATTAGCTCTAATGGCAATGAGGAGCGCACAAGGAAATGAGACGCATCTTTCACCACATGAGTTAATGACAGGGAGGCAAATGCCTGGTCCTCCAAGAGACAGTAGTCATATTCCTGCTTTAGATGTGCAGCAAGTTGAAATGAAGGCATATATGACTGCGTTAATCACTCTCACGGAGGCTCTCTCCAAACAGGTCCAGCGGACCAGTGCAGCTGACCAGGAGGAAGTGAAAAATCTCATCCGAGTGGGTGACTGGGTCAGGGTCAAAGTTCACAAGAGAAAGTGGACTGACCCCAGGTGGACAGGGCCGTACGAAGTGAAGGAGGTTACTTCACACTCGGTCCAGGTCATAGGTAAATCAGGAGCACCTTGGCACCACCTGTCACATTGTGCCCCAGCATCTGAGCGTTCCAGACCCTTAGCAGAGGTCCGAGGTGATCTGGCGCAAAATGGAGTGTGAGTGTAATCTGTTGGGGAGAACAGACATCCAGCCACAGGGGATTCATCCCCCAGCCACCTGGAAAGACATGGGGATAGGTAAAAGAACTGGGTGGGTTCTAATGGGTTTGGGTGTGGCATTTGTGATATTCTTGACTTTGGGATTGAAAATGGGGGACAAAACAGTGAACAAACCAACTAGCGGAAACTATGACTGTCTGCCAGAGGCAATGCCAAATCTGACAGGGTTTGAGAGTCATCCAAGCTGCAATCTGACAACAAGTGGCAAGGATGTGAAAATGCCAAATCTGACAAGGTTTGAGAGTCATCCAAGCTTCAATCTGACAACAAGCGGCGAGGATGTGAACAAAACTCAAAACGACCTCGAGAGAGGGAAGGTTAGGCAAAGAAGAGATGCCTCAGAACCGGCATGCAAGCCACCACCAAAAGCGTGTCGTGCATATCTGACCTTAAACTACACCCAGGGGAGCAAAACCGTTTTTACTTTTGATTTGTGTGATGTGATTAACTGTGGAAGAAGACCAAGAGCATGGAGAGGTCGTGCTGTGTATTTGTGTGCTGACAATGCCATAGTCAACAGATGTGAGAATTACGTGAACGTCCCGTCCATAGCGTTTTGTCATTCCTGGGGGGCGGTAACTAAGTACACAGGGCGGTGGAAGCCAACAATGCGAGGGGAAAGTCCGAGAAGGACCTTATGGGACAAAATAGACTTCCAACGAGACTTTTCAGCAACAGCCAATCCCTTATCTCTGTCTCTGAACAACGTCACCAAAAGCAGCACAGGAAAAAACATAATATGGTTCGCCCTATTAGTGGACGTCCCAGGCAAAGACCCGAGAGTAGGAATTCAAATAAACATAATTCCGCACAGACAACCGCTACCACCAGACCCACCTACTGTCTTATCAGAAGACTTTTCTAAATGGACTCCCCAACAGGTGATCCAATTAGCTACAGGACAAGGAAGCGACAATGTATGGTTAAATTGGATTGTTGATAATGCTATAAAAAACAAAATGAGTGGCTGTGTAGCTTGTGCTGCAGCTAGACCAGCTATGTTCACCGAACCAGCACCACTATATCCTGAATCTGACCCAACAGGATACGCGTGCATGACAAAAATGACTAAAATGGCTACTCCACCACATTGCACTACTCTGGCATCCATATTCCCACCGATTGACAACCAAACTGCAGTAGGTTATTTCAAAGCTTACAAAGGACTAGGATCCAGATATGTCTGTTACCATTTCACCAACGATAGAGCTCAAATCCACCTAGGTAGTGTGCCAGAAGACTGGTGCAACATGACACGACCAGGCTCAGAGATAGGTTCTTGGGCTAGGGGAGGGCTATTCTACTACTGTGGGGGTCTGCGCTTATTCACTAACATACCACCATCTACAATAGGAGTCTGTGCTATGGTGAGGCTGGCAATGCCACTTACCTTAGTGGGAGACAAAATAATACAGGAGCAAAACAAAGTACAAAGCCTGACCCAACGCAGACGCAGACATATCTTAGCTAAAAGAGCAGCTGAAGCTGAGTTCAGCCTGGACAGAGGTCCAACCTACATAGATGCTATCGGAGTGCCCAGAGGAGTGCCTAATGAATACAAATTGGTAGACCAAATTGCAGCAGGTTTTGAGAGTGTCGCAAGTATTATTCCATGGATAACTGTGAATAAAAATGTTGATCGTATCAATTATGTGCATTACAATGTTCTTCGTTTGGCTAATCATACTAGGGATGCAATAGAGGGTCTGGCTGAGCAGCTGGCCCCTACTTCTTTGATTACTGTACAAAACAGAATGGCTTTGGACATGTTGCTTGCTGAAAAAGGAGGTGTTTGCTCAATGTTTGGAGACCTGTGTTGCACTGTCATCCCCAACAATACTGCGCCGGACGGTTCAGTCACAAAAGCACTGAATAGTCTGAGGGCACTGTCAAACGAAATGCAGGAAGCATCAGGTGTGAACAATCCATTTGGAGATTGGATGGAAAACATGTTTGGAAAATGGAAGCACCTGATCTTGTCCATAGCAGTGTCAGTGGGTGTGTTCATTGCAATATTGGTCTCATGTGGATGTTGTATAATACCCTGTATTCGTTCTTTGGTTGGCCGTCTCATCACCACTGCCCTCTCCAAGGAACCATTACCACCCCCTCCTTATGGAGCTTACCCAGTATGGGAAGAGCAGAACAGCCTGGTAGGGTCAGGAGAGGCAGAGGAAGACACCAGCGTGTGAACAGGGTAGGAAAGTAAAGAAAGTGACGTCCTTCAGACGTCAAGAGAGGGATTTGTTGATAAAATTAGCATATATACAGTTTTAATCAGCAATTAGCTCATATACAGCTTAATCAGCAGCTAGTTTATATGCAGCTTTAAGTAGCAACTAGCTTATATACAGTTTAATCAACAGCTAGCTTATATACAGCTTAATCAGCAACTAGCTTATATATACAGTTTAATTAATCACTAGTATATTTGCAGTT
The DNA here is from genome assembly GCF_949748355.1 of Melanostigma gelatinosum. Taxonomy (NCBI): domain Eukaryota; kingdom Metazoa; phylum Chordata; class Actinopteri; order Perciformes; family Zoarcidae; genus Melanostigma; species Melanostigma gelatinosum. The sequence goes on along the minus strand of NC_136647.1, from coordinate 25,462,976 downwards.
TTAATAACCATTATCTTATGCAGCACTATTAACCACTTATACAGTGCTCACAACACAGCAAGGCCAGAGAGAAGCAGGTGAAAGGTTACTTATTTAACTGCGTCACAAAGAACAGGCAGCCATCTTTCAGAAAGATAAGACAGTGAGATTCAAGCGAGGGCCGACGCCCCAGCTGAGCCCGGCTTTCTCCACACACTCTTTCTTAGGACCTCTCGCCTCAAAATCTCACTCACACTGACGGAAACCAACGCCTATTGGGAGGGGCCAAAGGTGAATGGACATTCACGGCTTCCAACCAAGCGTAATACACGGCATAAACGTGCTACGTTTGCATCTTTGACTTTGACTAATGTATCAAGGGGGCGGACCCCATATATTAAGGATCATGCTGATGTGTTGAAGTGTGTCTGATGGTGGATCTCTGCGAGTGAAGCTATTAGTGACCCGTGCACGTATTACTGCAGGGCTGAATAACTTTGTTCGATAAATAAACCTATTGCTTTTGATTTAACTATACGCCTCTGAGAGCTTCTGTTTCATTCTTAAACCTGCTCTAAGTGTGAAAAACAGCTACAACACATTTTTTCACAACACGAGCCAGCGGCACTGATGAAGGAATCGGCGACGGAGGCAGCCCGCAGACGGCGACGACTCAGCAGGACGAGCCAGTGACATCGCCCCTGGACCAGGCAGCAGATAGCAGCGGGAACCAGGGAGAGAGCGACGCTGGACTACAAGGAGCGGCATCGGCAGAACCGAGACCGGGGCCACAACACAGAAGCAACGTCCAACATCAGATCATCCTGAATGGCAGAGGATGGGACACCTGGGACAAATCTGTTCAACAACACCTGATCGTGCTGCATGAAGAAGCAGATAAGGCGAAGGTGGGAGAAAAAGTAAAAGAGAATTGCGAAAGGCAAGGGGGTTATCTTGCTCCCCTCGCCCTTGAGTCAGGACTGGTGGCAGCAGTAGTAGGGTGTGAAGGACCCCCGAAAAGCAAACCGAAGGTAGCAGAATGGCTACGTTGGTGGCTGGAAGTAATGAAAGCCATTAAAGGAAAAATAGTCACCGTAATCAGCCCGTCAAAAGAATACGACTCAGTCGTGAAGATGCTGGCCGCAGAAATAGAAGCGGGGGCAGTGACTATACAGAAGAATGTAAAAGCCACCCCCCGCCACAAAGAAAGTAAAGACGAGCGAGAAGCCATAGCGGCATACATAGCCGAACAACCAAGTTACAACGCGGTTCCCCTCGAAGATCAGGCCAGCACCCACGGGACTGAGGTCTCCGTGCACTCCCAGTCAGAGGAGTCCACGGGGTCCGAAGGAGAGAAAGACCAGGACAGCAGCGGCGACGGGGAGATCTCGGAGGAGGACGAAGTGAGGGAAGACTCAACGCTGGACAGAAGCGATGCGTACCAACCGCTCCCGCCCTTCATGCAATCCGGGACTCCCGCTGCCGCTGCAGTAAAAAAGGTCCTGCAGGAGTACAACGGCCCAGTGACGGGGAGGCCCAAGAAGGCTCGGGGTAAGACCAGACACGTTCACTCCCCGAGCCCAGAAGAGCATCTTCAAAAATTGAAAAAGATGCCCGAGGGGACCAAAAAATATGCGAACCAGACAGGGTTAACCCCATATAACCACTTCGGAGAGCCTTGGGACATAGACAGCCATGGACTGGTTGTCTTAACCAACTCACATCTAAAGCCTCATATCTCCCGGTTCAGAAAGAGTCTGGTAAGAGAGGCAGGCAGCCCCTACAAAGAAGAACTTGAGGGGCGCCTCCAGGGATATAGACAGAACCAGGAGGAGGTGGTGGTTACGAGCGGCGGAGCATCAAGCCATTATGCGGTGCTACACGTACCGATCGAAAGATATGAAGATGGCGAAGATCAGGACGCCTATCGGGACAGCATAGAGGAGGCATTAGAAAAAGGTGTCACCCGAGCAAGCGAATTGTCCTTCAAAAGAGTCGTTATATGTAACGACGGCGCCAGGTCTGGCAACCTACCCTGGGAGGTAGCAGAAGAAGCGGCAATGAGGATTCTGCACCTCCTGATGAAAGCTTCCCACGGGTGGAACAACATCCGCGAGTTGGTGATAGTCACCTCGGTGGCCCAATACCACGAGAGAAAAGAGAGAATACTGAGACCCCTCTTCAAAACTGAGGGGCCAAACAACTGGAGGGCAGGACAGCCGAAATACGAGGACGAGAACGCCCCAGTTGTGAAAGCAGTTCTGCCACGGCTCCCGCAATCAGCAAGATTGAAGAAAGAAGCCTGGACCGAGCAGAGGAGCAACCAGGAATCAACACCCGGTCCCTCAGGACGAGAGGAGCGACGTCCACCGGTCAGCTCAAGCCAGGAAAAACCTCCAATGGAAAGAAGAACTCCAATCCCCTCTCCCCGGGCAGTAGCGGTGCAGACAGAAGAGGAAACCCCCGTGCCAACCAGACCACCACGAAGGAGCACCAGCCCAGCAGAGTCCGTCGGCTTGCAGAGAATGCGCTACTTCGGAGGAGGAGAAGCGCCCATGATAAGGTTCGAAAGTCCTGGCGGGATCAGGGAAAGTCCCAGGACTCCACAGAGAACGCCAGAACCAGTTCAGCCGGCCTCGCTGTCAGCAGAACCAGAACGAGAGGCGCAGGAAGAAGCCGCAGATGTAAGTTCAGATGAAGAAGAAACGGCGCCAAGCCTGACCTCCATCGAATACGAGGCTCCGGGAGGAATAACCGACCTGAAGATGGGAAGCAGAAAAGGCAAGAAGAACGCGCTGCCCCTTGTTTCAGTGTACACGGCTTCGCAGAAATTCCCCCGAGACGAACGTTACGGGCCCATGACCACCAAAGACGGAAGAAAAGCCTATGCTCCAGAGGTCGGTCAATCAGGTTATGATGTTCCAGAAATATGGATGCACGACCTCGAGGGAATGAAAGGAACAATGGTCTACGCGACAAAAGGAGAATGGGCAAATTTTCTAATGACCCCGACCTACGGCTCCCTCGCAACAGCCACGGAGCTAACGGGTAACTTTCGCACAGGCTTTGTGACAATCGTGTACGACGTCATGTTGAGACGCCTGAAGAAAGCAGCCTACAAGCTGGCTGCGGAGGAAGAAAAAGCGCTGCGGCACGACATCTCGGACAGCGAAGACGAACAGCCACCTCAAGGGCAGGGCCTCGCACGAAGCAGCTGCCTCGCGACCGCTGAAGAAAATGACTGCATAACCAAGATGCAGGCTTCCACCCAGAGCTTTGGTGAGTTCAAAAAGATCAAGGCGATGGTGACAAACCGAGACCCAAAAGAATCAGTGCAAGAATACCTGACACAGAAATGGCTTATGGTAAAAGCCAGTTCCACAAACGATGAGGCGAAAAGATTGTGGCTGGCTCATGTGACGGACCAACCGATGGGTCCCGAAGAAACCGCGGAACAGCACTACCGAAGATTAGTGTTGGAAGACTGCGAAGACGAGGAGTCACACATCGACAAGGCAAGAAAAAGCTTAGACAAAGGGCAAACTCTCACCCAGGCATGGTACGCCTTGCGACAGGCGATTCCGCCGGACAGAAGGGTGCAAGTCCTTAGGAAGCTGACAAAGGGCCTAATGAATGACATCGATTTTGTGACCCTAAACATCAACAAAAGTACCACCGAACAAATCCAAGAAACAGTAAGAAAGTGGGATTTGAAGAAAAAACACTTGGAAGAGAAAAGAGAAAAAGGAAACCAGCCGAAGCCGCCGGCTCCCAGGCCCTCGTATGACAACGCGAGGCCCGCCGAGGGACCCGGTCCCTCACAGACACAGAGAAGGCAGTCGGGAGGATTCCAGAGGAGTCCACAAAACTACCAGCATGAGCCAGGATTCCGGAGGGGTTCTCAAGGCTACCAAGGCTACCCGCGAGAGCCAGGACCTCAGAGGGGTCCTCAAGGCAACCAGAGGGAGCAGGGAGCTCCAAGGCAAGAAGGCTTCCAGAGGCAGGGCGTTTACCACAGGGCCCAGCCGGATCAACAACAGGAGGGGCCACGGCCCCCACCAGCCAACAAGAGCGGTTTTCTCTCTTCCGAGGATTACAACAAGCTGACGACAGAACAGAAACAGGCCCTTCGTGTCTCCCGCATGGAAGCTGGGAGCGAAGGGCAGAGAAAGTAATGGCTAAGCGGGCGCGGGTCACAGTGGATCATGCCTATTGGGTGGGGGACGACATATACACCGACGTGGATGGAATCCCCTATCAGGTAGATACTGGTGCAGAAGTGTCGATGACCCGCAAATGCCTTGAAACAAAAGGACACCTGACTGTTCAACTAGCCGACGGAACCATCAAAAAGATTCCGTTTGGCGTCTGGAAAGGAGTTGTATGGGCTCTAGGACCCTACAATTTAATGACAATAACAGACCTAAAAGAGCTGCATAGCAGCCCAGAGAATCGAACCCCAATACAGAAGCGACTCAGAATCCTTGGGGCAAAACTAATCCAAATGGGATCGTTATCACAGGAGTGGTACAAACCGGTGGACATCCCAGAACCAAGCAACAAATCGAAGACAGCGACCTTTCCCCGGAGGGAAAAGAAACGCTAAAAGACATACTTTCCAAAGCCGGAGTGGCTAGATTAAAAAATGACTGTGGAGACATGGGTGCGAAGTACACCCACACCATAGAAGGAGGTGTACACCCGCCAGTCCGCCAATACCCCCTGAATCCAGGGGCAGTTGCAGAAATGGACCTAATAGTCACGGAACTCAGCGAACTAGGAGTGGTGCGGGAGGAGCCAAATCCCATCACCAACAGCCCAATACAGGCAGTCAAAAAGCCTGAGTCATCGGGAGGAGGATGGAGACCTGTTATCAACTTCAAGGCCCTCAACCGCAGGACTGTCGCCAACCGAGCCAGCCTGATCAACCCCCAAGGGACGCTGAAAACACTAAGACTAAAAAGGTACAAATCCTGCATAGATCTGGCAAACGGATTTTTCTCGTTGAGGCTAGCCAAAGCCTCCCAAGGCAAGACAGCGTTCACCCACAAAGGTAAAGCGTACGTCTGGGAACGGCTACCGCAAGGCTACAAAAACTCCCCGAATGTTTTCCAGTCGGCCGTAATGGACATACTTGATGGCCTAGAGACAACAATCTACATCGATGATGTATTCATTGCAGATGACACCGAAGAAGAACATCTGAAAAAATTGAGAAAAGTCACAGAACGACTAACAGCAGCAGGCTTGAAATTGAATCTGAAAAAATGCCAATTTGGACGATTCCAAGTGAACTACCTGGGGTTCCAGGTCTCCAACGACCTGGGACTCTCAGACGGATTCCGGGAAAAAGTGGAGCAGATCGACCCGCCAACCTCGCTGAACGAACTACAGAAGGTGCTGGGGCTCTGCAACTACGTTAGGGACCATGTCCCTAGCTACCAGAAGTATGCAAGACCACTGTATGTAAAACTACGAAAAGAAAAGCCAGAAGACGCTCACAAGAAGTGGGAATGGACCGCAACGGATCAAAACAGTTTGGAAAATCTGCGGACAGCCATTAAAGAAGCTTTGCGGCTGGAGCCACGAAGCCTTACAACAAAGCTGGTGGCAGAGGTCAGTTGCAACGACGATGACGCAGTGGTAAAAGTGTGCAACGAGGGCGGGGGAATAGTCACTTTGTGGAGCTACACCCTGTCCTCCGTGGAAAAGAAATGTCCAGAAGAAGATAACGACACAGCAAGCATCACGGGTGTGGAACACCGAGACGTGGGTAGCCAGACAACGGTCGCAGGGATAGTACCAAACCTAATGGGAATGTGGGGATACGACGAGGACTGTGGCGAGCTGGTGGAGGTTCTCCCTGAAGGATTAACAGTTTCTCGCGAGGATGAGGACAAAGCATCAACCAGCCCCGTCCCTACTCCGGCCTCCCTCTCCCCTGACAGCATTCTGAACCAGAATGTGTTGGCCCTGGTGCTGAGCCTGGACGAGCAGATGAAGGATGCCATAGATGACGATGAAGATGACAACGCCCTCCTGGATCTCCAGCCACCAGGCCTGGAAGGCCTGATGGTGCTCGACAGCTGGCAACACGAGTCCGAGCCGGAGGATGACGTTCTCATCATCACCGCCGAGGACGACGACGAGTTCCTAGAGGATTACCTGGGGCACAGTGCGGCAGCTTGAGACCTCAAGAAGGGGGTGTCAAGAAGAGTTGACCTCTCAGAGCTGCCTCGGTAACATGTCGACACATTCAAGGTAGAGGAGAGTCAGGCTGTGAGCACAAAGCATATATTCAAAGTTGAAGTGTAATCAAACAGATAAAATGTATGAATAGAATAACGAAATGTTTTAATCAATTATGTAACAAATGTTTAACTGCATAGAAGTGATTTAAACAAATGTAATGAATGTTTCTGTGTGTTCTGTGAAAGACTGGAGCTGAGATAGAAATGTATTTGTCAGCGTGACTTGCAATGATTAGGACCAGATGTTGGGTGTAGGCCGGTGAAGAAACTGTTGAAAATGTTGCAATCAATGAATCATACAGGAAATGTTCAGAGCCCCACGCCCTTTCCAGAGGGTGGGGGGGATGAGCTCATGTATTGCACAGGAGGGGGCTGACAGCCCAAGTGAGGAATATAATGAGACGCTTGCGGACAGCAAGCTGGGATTTCATCGCGGATGCCGTCCAAGTGCATCGGAGGAAGATACTGACGCCTGCAACTGATGTATTGAGGGCTTCGTCTCTGTTCACGGAAAAGAGACCTCTGTTCGTGGACATTGAGATTAGAAGACGAAGTTTCTGCCTCTCCCCACTGCTTGACTTTTAACATCTGGACAACGGAGAAGCCGCAGCAGCCTAGAAAGACTTTGTACTGAGTTTTGAGGACTGTTGAACGGGCTTCGCTGCAAGAGCAGGAGGACTGAGGGTCCGGCCGGACCTTCGCTCCTAACAACTCCAAAAGAACCTTTTCATCGCACCATTGAACATCCAGCTCCAACCGAGCCGTCTCGGCGACTAAAACTAATGAGTATAATCGAAGAAGAAAATTAAATTGACTAATCATGTGTAGTGACATTTTATGTGAGCTGTAGCTGTAATCCTTGCAAAACTAACTAAATATAACCTGCAATAAATATCTAATCTGCATTTAAAGTGAAATTCTCAAGTGCATTAATTTGCTGAAGTAGTAAAGAGTTCCTCGTGACAGTAAAAAGTTAAAGCTATTGTATGTCTAACAACTGAGTTCTGAAAGGTTATCCTAGAGTCCGAATCCACTTAACAATCCCTTACGGTTTTAGAAAGAATTAATCCTAGCCGTTAAAACCTAACCTGGCATTTACCAAGAGCACGGATCCATAAGAGGGAAGCTGCCATAACCGACGCGACTGGTGGGAGCGCCCGGGGCCAGGACTGGTCTCTCGGCCGAGTGCGCTCAGACCGGAGGAAGCAGGGTAGACGTTGGGAGTAACGGCAGTTAGCGGAGCCAGGCGAGTTCCCTCGCCAGAACACCAGCTCGAGAATCTTTTAATAGAGAGCTGAGTCAGTAATTAGCCCCGTATCGGGCCAGAAGTACCCAGGATCTAACAGGTGTCACTAGCTCAGCCAGACTCAAAGGCCGACCCTCAAGAATAAAGAAAGGTTGAGCTGTGAAAAAATGAAGATCCTACAGAAAAGCCCCCGTGCAAGGCGCTACATGGGGTGTCATCAGCCCTGACAGATGCAAAGGCTACCATGAGAACCACTGGTCCTGCTTCAAAGTGGACTCAGTGGTTGCTCCGATGACATTTCCGGGAGGATTGATCCATCCAGCATGCATATGAGTAGATGCCAAAGAAAAGCCCCAGTGCAAGGCGCTACATGGGGTGTCATCAGCCCTGACAGATGCAAAGGCTACCATGAGAACCACTGGTCCTGCTTCAAAGTGGACTCAGTGGTTGCTCCGATGACATTTCCGGGAGGATTGATCCATCCAGCATGCATATGAGTAGATACCAAAGAAAAGCCCCAGTGCAAGGCGCTACATGGGGTGTCACTAGCTCAGCCAGACTCAAAGGCCGACCCTCAAGAATAAAGAAAGGTTGAGCTGTGAAAAAATGAAGATCCTACAGAAAAGCCCCCGTGCAAGGCGCTACATGGGGTGTCATCAGCCCTGACAGATGCAAAGGCTACCATGAGAACCACTGGTCCTGCTTCAAAGTGGACTCAGTGGTTGCTCCGATGACATTTCCGGGAGGATTGATCCATCCAGCATGCATATGAGTAGATGCCAAAGAAAAGCCCCAGTGCAAGGCGCTACATGGGGTGTCATCAGCCCTGACAGATGTAAAGGCTACCATGAGAACCACTGGTCCTGCTTCAAAGTGGACTCAGTGGTTGCTCCGATGACATTTCCGGGAGGATTGATCCATCCAGCATGCATATGAGTAGATACCAAAGAAAAGCCCCAGTGCAAGGCGCTACATGGGGTGTCACTAGCTCAGCCAGACTCAAAGGCCGACCCTCAAGAATAAAGAGGTTGAGCTATGAAAAAATGAAGATCCTACAGAAAAGCCCCCGTGCAAGGCGCTACATGGGGTGTCATCAGCCCTGACAGATGCAAAGGCTACCATGAGAACCACTGGTCCTGCTTCAAAGTGGACTCAGTGGTTGCTCCGATGACATTTCCAGGAGGATTGATCCATCCAGCATGCATATGAGTAGATGCCAAAGAAAAGCCCCAGTGCAAGGCGCTACATGGGGTGTCATCAGCCCTGACAGATGCAAAGGCTACCATGAGAACCACTGGTCCTGCTTCAAAGTGGACTCAGTGGTTGCTCCGATGACATTTCCGGGAGGATTGATCCATCCAGCATGCATATGAGTAGATACCAAAGAAAAGCCCCAGTGCAAGGCGCTACATGGGGTGTCACTAGCTCAGCCAGACTCAAAGGCCGACCCTCAAGAATAAAGAAAGGTTGAGCTGTGAAAAAATGAAGATCCTACAGAAAAGCCCCCGTGCAAGGCGCTACATGGGGTGTCATCAGCCCTGACAGATGCAAAGGCTACCATGAGAACCACTGGTCCTGCTTCAAAGTGGACTCAGTGGTTGCTCCGATGACATTTCCGGGAGGATTGATCCATCCAGCATGCATATGAGTAGATGCCAAAGAAAAGCCCCAGTGCAAGGCGCTACATGGGGTGTCATCAGCCCTGACAGATGCAAAGGCTACCATGAGAACCACTGGTCCTGCTTCAAAGTGGACTCAGTGGTTGCTCCGATGACATTTCCGGGAGGATTGATCCATCCAGCATGCATATGAGTAGATACCAAAGAAAAGCCCCAGTGCAAGGCGCTACATGGGGTGTCACTAGCTCAGCCAGACTCAAAGGCCGACCCTCAAGAATAAAGAAAGGTTGAGCTGTGAAAAAATGAAGATCCTACAGAAAAGCCCCCGTGCAAGGCGCTACATGGGGTGTCATCAGCCCTGACAGATGCAAAGGCTACCATGAGAACCACTGGTCCTGCTTCAAAGTGGACTCAGTGGTTGCTCCGATGACATTTCCGGGAGGATTGATCCATCCAGCATGCATATGAGTAGATGCCAAAGAAAAGCCCCAGTGCAAGGCGCTACATGGGGTGTCATCAGCCCTGACAGATGCAAAGGCTACCATGAGAACCACTGGTCCTGCTTCAAAGTGGACTCAGTGGTTGCTCCGATGACATTTCCGGGAGGATTGATCCATCCAGCATGCATATGAGTAGATGCCAAAGAAAAGCCCCAGTGCAAGGCGCTACATGGGGTGTCATCAGCCCTGACAGATGCAAAGGCTACCATGAGAACCACTGGTCCTGCTTCAAAGTGGACTCAGTGGTTGCTCCGATGACATTTCCGGGAGGATTGATCCATCCAGCATGCATATGAGTAGATACCAAAGAAAAGCCCCAGTGCAAGGCGCTACATGGGGTGTCACTAGCTCAGCCAGACTCAAAGGCCGACCCTCAAGAATAAAGAAAGGTTGAGCTGTGAAAAAATGAAGATCCTACAGAAAAGCCCCCGTGCAAGGCGCTACATGGGGTGTCATCAGCCCTGACAGATGCAAAGGCTACCATGAGAACCACTGGTCCTGCTTCAAAGTGGACTCAGTGGTTGCTCCGATGACATTTCCGGGAGGATTGATCCATCCAGCATGCATATGAGTAGATGCCAAAGAAAAGCCCCAGTGCAAGGCGCTACATGGGGTGTCATCAGCCCTGACAGATGCAAAGGCTACCATGAGAACCACTGGTCCTGCTTCAAAGTGGACTCAGTGGTTGCTCCGATGACATTTCCGGGAGGATTGATCCATCCAGCATGCATATGAGTAGATACCAAAGAAAAGCCCCAGTGCAAGGCGCTACATGGGGTGTCACTAGCTCAGCCAGACTCAAAGGCCGACCCTCAAGAATAAAGAAAGGTTGAGCTGTGAAAAAATGAAGATCCTACAGAAAAGCCCCCGTGCAAGGCGCTACATGGGGTGTCATCAGCCCTGACAGATGCAAAGGCTACCATGAGAACCACTGGTCCTGCTTCAAAGTGGACTCAGTGGTTGCTCCGATGACATTTCCGGGAGGATTGATCCATCCAGCATGCATATGAGTAGATGCCAAAGAAAAGCCCCAGTGCAAGGCGCTACATGGGGTGTCATCAGCCCTGACAGATGCAAAGGCTACCATGAGAACCACTGGTCCTGCTTCAAAGTGGACTCAGTGGTTGCTCCGATGACATTTCCGGGAGGATTGATCCATCCAGCATGCATATGAGTAGATACCAAAGAAAAGCTCCAGTGCAAGGCGCTACATGGGGTGTCACTAGCTCAGCCAGACTCAAAGGCCGACCCTCAAGAATAAAGAAAGGTTGAGCTGTGAAAAAATGAAGATCCTACAGAAAAGCCCCCGTGCAAGGCGCTACATGGGGTGTCATCAGCCCTGACAGATGCAAAGGCTACCATGAGAACCACTGGTCCTGCTTCAAAGTGGACTCAGTGGTTGCTCCGATGACATTTCCGGGAGGATTGATCCATCCAGCATGCATATGAGTAGATGCCAAAGAAAAGCCCCAGTGCAAGGCGCTACATGGGGTGTCATCAGCCCTGACAGATGCAAAGGCTACCATGAGAACCACTGGTCCTGCTTCAAAGTGGACTCAGTGGTTGCTCCGATGACATTTCCGGGAGGATTGATCCATCCAGCATGCATATGAGTAGATACCAAAGAAAAGCCCCAGTGCAAGGCGCTACATGGGGTGTCACTAGCTCAGCCAGACTCAAAGGCCGACCCTCAAGAATAAAGAAAGGTTGAGCTGTGAAAAAATGAAGATCCTACAGAAAAGCCCCCGTGCAAGGCGCTACATGGGGTGTCATCAGCCCTGACAGATGCAAAGGCTACCATGAGAACCACTGGTCCTGCTTCAAAGTGGACTCAGTGGTTGCTCCGATGACATTTCCGGGAGGATTGATCCATCCAGCATGCATATGAGTAGATGCCAAAGAAAAGCCCCAGTGCAAGGCGCTACATGGGGTGTCATCAGCCCTGACAGATGCAAAGGCTACCATGAGAACCACTGGTCCTGCTTCAAAGTGGACTCAGTGGTTGCTCCGATGACATTTCCGGGAGGATTGATCCATCCAGCATGCATATGAGTAGATACCAAAGAAAAGCCCCAGTGCAAGGCGCTACATGGGGTGTCACTAGCTCAGCCAGACTCAAAGGCCGACCCTCAAGAATAAAGAAAGGTTGAGCTGTGAAAAAATGAAGATCCTACAGAAAAGCCCCCGTGCAAGGCGCTACATGGGGTGTCATCAGCCCTGACAGATGCAAAGGCTACCATGAGAACCACTGGTCCTGCTTCAAAGTGGACTCAGTGGTTGCTCCGATGACATTTCCGGGAGGATTGATCCATCCAGCATGCATATGAGTAGATGCCAAAGAAAAGCCCCAGTGCAAGGCGCTACATGGGGTGTCATCAGCCCTGACAGATGCAAAGGCTACCATGAGAACCACTGGTCCTGCTTCAAAGTGGACTCAGTGGTTGCTCCGATGACATTTCCGGGAGGATTGATCCATCCAGCATGCATATGAGTAGATACCAAAGAAAAGCCCCAGTGCAAGGCGCTACATGGGGTGTCACTAGCTCAGCCAGACTCAAAGGCCGACCCTCAAGAATAAAGAAAGTTTGAGCTGTGAAAAAATGAAGATCCTACAGAAAAGCCCCCTGTGCAAGGCGCTACATGGGGTGTCATCAGCCCTGACAGATGCAAAGGCTACCATGAGAACCACTGGTCCTGCTTCAAAGTGGACTCAGTGGTTGCTCCGATGACATTTCCGGGAGGATTGATCCATCCAGCATGCATATGAGTAGATGCCAAAGAAAAGCCCCAGTGCAAGGCGCTACATGGGGTGTCACTAGCTCAGCCAGACTCAAAGGCCGACCCTCAAGAATAAAGAAAGGTTGAGCTGTGAAAAAATGAAGATCCTACAGAAAAGCCCCCTGTGCAAGGCGCTACATGGGGTGTCATCAGCCCTGACAGATGCAAAGGCTACCATGAGAACCACTGGTCCTGCTTCAAAGTGGACTCAGTGGTTGCTCCGATGACATTTCCGGGAGGATTGATCCATCCAGCATGCATATGAGTAGATGCCAAAGAAAAGCCCCAGTGCAAGGCGCTACATGGGGTGTCATCAGCCCTGACAGATGCAAAGGCTACCATGAGAACCACTGGTCCTGCTTCAAAGTGGACTCAGTGGTTGCTCCGATGACATTTCCGGGAGGATTGATCCATCCAGCATGCATATGAGTAGATACCAAAGAAAAGCCCCAGTGCAAGGCCCTACATGGGGTGTCACTAGCTCAGCCAGACTCAAAGGCCGACCCTCAAGAATAAAGAAAGGTTGAGCTGTGAAAAAATGAAGATCCTACAGAAAAGCCCCCGTGCAAGGTGCTACATGGGGTGTCATCAGCCCTGACAGATGCAAAGGCTACCATGAGAACCACTGGTCCTGCTTCAAAGTGGACTCAGTGGTTGCTCCGATGACATTTCCGGGAGGATTGATCCATCCAGCATGCATATGAGTAGATGCCAAAGAAAAGCCCCAGTGCAAGGCGCTACATGGGGTGTCATCAGCCCTGACAGATGCAAAGGCTACCATGAGAACCACTGGTCCTGCTTCAAAGTGGACTCAGTGGTTGCTCCGATGACATTTCCGGGAGGATTGATCCATCCAGCATGCATATGAGTAGATACCAAAGAAAAGCCCCAGTGCAAGGCGCTACATGGGGTGTGTCAAGAAGAGTTGACCTCTCAGAGCTGCCTCGGTAACATGTCGACACATTCAAGGTAGAGGAGAGTCAGGCTGTGAGCACAAAGCATATATTCAAAGTTGAAGTGTAATCAAACAGATAAAATGTATGAATAGAATAACGAAATGTTTTAATCAATTATGTAACAAATGTTTAACTGCATAGAAGTGATTTAAACAAATGTAATGAATGTTTCTGTGTGTTCTGTGAAAGACTGGAGCTGAGATAGAAATGTATTTGTCAGCGTGACTTGCAATGATTAGGACCAGATGTTGGGTGTAGGCCGGTGAAGAAACTGTTGAAAATGTTGCAATCAATGAATCATACAGGAAATGTTCAGAGCCCCACGCCCTTTCCAGAGGGTGGGGGGGATGAGCTCATGTATTGCACAGGAGGGGGCTGACAGCCCAAGTGAGGAATATAATGAGACGCTTGCGGACAGCAAGCTGGGATTTCATCGCGGATGCCGTCCAAGTGCATCGGAGGAAGATACTGACGCCTGCAACTGATGTATTGAGGGCTTCGTCTCTGTTCACGGAAAAGAGACCTCTGTTCGTGGACATTGAGATTAGAAGACGAAGTTTCTGCCTCTCCCCACTGCTTGACTTTTAACATCTGGACAACGGAGAAGCCGCAGCAGCCTAGAAAGACTTTGTACTGAGTTTTGAGGACTGTTGAACGGGCTTCGCTGCAAGAGCAGGAGGACTGAGGGTCCGGCCGGACCTTCGCTCCTAACAACTCCAAAAGAACCTTTTCATCGCACCATTGAACATCCAGCTCCAACCGAGCCGTCTCGGCGACTAAAACTAATGAGTATAATCTAAGAAGAAAATTAAATTGACTAATCATGTGTAGTGACATTTTATGTGAGCTGTAGCTGTAATCCTTGCAAAACTAACTAAATATAACCTGCAATAAATATCTAATCTGTATTTAAAGTGAAATTCTCAAGTGCATTAATTTGCTGAAGTAGTAAAGAGTTCCTCGTGACAGTAAAAAGTTAAAGCTATTGTATGTCTAACAACTGAGTTCTGAAAGGTTATCCTAGAGTCCGAATCCACTTAACAATCCCTTACGGTTTTAGAAAGAATTAATCCTAGCCGTTAAAACCTAACCTGGCATTTACCAAGAGCACGGACACATAAGAGGGAAGCTGCCATAACCGACGCGACTGGTGGGAGCGCCCGGGGCCAGGACTGGTCTCTCGGCCGAGTGCGCTCAGACCGGAGGAAGCAGGGTAGACGTTGGGAGTAACGGCAGTTAGCGGAGCCAGGCGAGTTCCCTCGCCAGAACACCAGCTCGAGAATCTTTTAATAGAGAGCTGAGTCAGTAATTAGCCCCGTATCGGGCCAGAAGTACCCAGGATCTAACACGTGGCGCCCATAACGTGGGGCTCGACGGAAAAGGAGTACGTTGAGTCTAAAAGAAGAACCCCGGCAGCCAAGAGAGGCTGTCGTTCGTGTACGAAAAGACCTGAGGTGAGGCGTTGGGGTAGAAAGCAAAGCTGCCCAAGCCTCGAAGAAGTCCGATTGCGAGACATCCACGAATCGAAGCTGTGTGTGGTATTTACAAGCCAACACAGGAGAATCCGCAGGCGACGGGGAGCATCGACCAGACTCGCCCGACCTGTAGAGAGACCAGAGCCGGATCCCATCCCTTCCTCAACGCGCGACGAGAGGCTTTGGGAGGAAGGCGACTCGAGACAACAAAGACAAAGACAAAGTCCAAGATGGAAGTATCGCCCGGCGGATCCGATGGCGGCGGAGGCAACCCAGCGGGACGAGTGTTGATAAAATTAGCATATATACAGTTTTAATCAGCAATTAGCTCATATACAGCTTAATCAGCAGCTAGTTTATATGCAGCTTTAAGTAGCAACTAGCTTATATACAGTTTAATCAACAGCTAGCTTATATACAGCTTAATCAGCAACTAGCTTATATATACAGTTTAATTAATCACTAGTATATTTGCAGTTTTAATAACCATTATCTTATGCAGCACTATTAACCACTTATACAGTGCTCACAACACAGCAAGGCCAGAGAGAAGCAGGTGAAAGGTTACTTATTTAACTGCGTCACAAAGAACAGGCAGCCATCTTTCAGAAAGATAAGACAGTGAGATTCAAGCGAGGGCCGACGCCCCAGCTGAGCCCGGCTTTCTCCACACACTCTTTCTTAGGACCTCTCGCCTCAAAATCTCACTCACACTGACGGAAACCAACGCCTATTGGGAGGGGCCAAAGGTGAATGGACATTCACGGCTTCCAACCAAGCGTAATACACGGCATAAACGTGCTACGTTTGCATCTTTGACTTTGACTAATGTATCAAGGGGGCGGACCCCATATATTAAGGATCATGCTGATGTGTTGAAGTGTGTCTGATGGTGGATCTCTGCGAGTGAAGCTATTAGTGACCCGTGCACGTATTACTGCAGGGCTGAATAACTTTGTTCGATAAATAAACCTATTGCTTTTGATTTAACTATACGCCTCTGAGAGCTTCTGTTTCATTCTTAAACCTGCTCTAAGTGTGAAAAACAGCTACAACACATTTTTTCACAACAAAGTGGTGACCCCGACGTGATCTGATACGATACAGAGCTTCAGGTTAGAATGTTAACAGGCCTCTCCTTTTGATTCCAGATAACGGCGCAACTCTCCCTTCGAGGCTGGGAACCCGATAATTGCCATCGGAGCGAAATTGCAGCTTCGGGGAGTCTGAGACGCACCGGTGCACATCTCAAGGTGAGCAGAAAACCTATTTAACTGAATTCTGCAACATTGTATTCATAGACATATTCTAAATTGTGCTCAGACTGTCCGAACTGTAAGTATTTGCTTAGAAATAGAGTAATTGTAAAGATTAAACACACAGCAACAGAGTTGTTATACAGCCATTTGGGGGGTCTGTGAATATGTATGAATGAGCCCATCAGAAAACGTCAAATAAAGGCGAGAAATTACGCACTTGTGATAGCGTAGATGTGAGGTGTTGTGAGCCGTGTAACGCATTTGCTCGCAGACACGCGCTCCACGCGCTCCACGCTGAGCACTCAAATTCGTGTTGCAAAAGGCGTAATTTCTAACGTACTTATGGGATGTTTTGGGCTACGAAGAAATTGCATAACATGACGGGGATATATGTATATGTCATTGATGTCATTGATAAACTGTATTGAGAAAACTGACTGCGGAATTCCCGTATTAAGAGCATCGAGTCTTCGGACATCAATTCGTGTGTAGCGATTCAGTGGAAAATAGTGTTACTCTGATTAGAGTTTCCTCAACGGAGTTTCTGGACGAGAGCACAGAAGTTGATTATATCGGTGTGTTGTTAATAACGGACGAGATTAATGAAAATGGCCAGAACGTGTACAGGTCCAGAGATGACCTAGGATAAAAAGCAGTTAAATTGTATTATTGACGTTCTACCCTGATGGAGTAGTGGTTAAAATAACGGTCTTCGACGCGGTAGGTCCGGGATCGGATCCCGGCTGTAACATTGTTTTTGACAAAAAGCAGCGGCCGTTGTGATGTATTAAAGAAGCAGAGCTCTTTGATATGTGTGTAAGATAGGGACAGAAATGATTATAATCTGACTGATTGTTTGCTGAAAAAGCATTTGTTTTTCATTTGTATCGTGGTCGAGAGGTCAGCGGTACACAGTCTGTTTGATGAGATCGAGATAAAAGACAAATTGCTGTTAAAATGCGTTCCTGATAAATGTGTGTCTAAAAGAAAAGAGTCAGCTCATCCGAAGGCTGCGCTTCTGACTGATTTATATTTAAAGAGACAGCCGTGTATGTTCTAATGTGTGTTTATTGTTTCACTGCATTTGTAAAGGTATTAATTACATTCTAGACCGTATTTGTGAATTGTGCGCATTTCAAATTTGGTTTTAATTGGTGTTTACTGTGTTTGTTTGCTGAGAAGCAGTTGTCATTTGTGCAGGCGTCCAAGAGGTGTCTGTTTGTTTAGTTTGATAAAGTGGATTAACTGTCAAGGAATAGGGAAAGAATCCTTTATAATCTGACTGTTTTTGGTTGCTAAAAAGCTGTTTGTCATTTGCGTTGTGATCGAACGATCAGTAGCGCGCCAGTCTGTTTGATGAGGTTGAGAAAAAGAAGCTTGCTGATGGAATGTGATGAGTGTGTGAAAAGAGCTGTACATCTCCTCTACAATTCCGTGCTTGTGACTGATTTATGCTTAAAGATACGGCAGCGTGTGTTTTGATTATCTAGTATGAATGCGGGTGACTATTTGCTGAGCTGTACGTTTTAACTTTTGTTTATTTGTTTGACTGTATTTCTAAAAATATTCCTTTACCGCATTGGTGATCTCTGCGCATTTCAAAAATGGCAGTGTGTTGCAATTTTGTTTGAATGAAAGTGAATGTTTGAAGCGTACATAACCACGGCTGTGTATGGATTCAATTTCGTTTAAATGAGTGCGATTATTTGGAGCATATATGTGAGCGCTGAGACCTGGTTCAGAGTTTATGCTGTTTCTGAGTTTCTTTCAAATGGTCGTGCGTTAGAGACAGCCAGCTGAGGCCTTGATCTGTGTTTGAAAATGTTCGTGCGTTGTTTCAAAGGTTGGTGTCCAGAGTAGAAAAAATACACATTATACACGACTGTTACATTCACACACACACATAAATCACTAGAATATGCTGAGAGACAGCTGAGGGTTAATATAAGTGTCAATTTTACTGGCGTAGTTAAATTAATTGGAAAATTGTGTTCCTTAGGGATCGTTAGCAAAGTGTAATGCGGAAACACAGCAGTCACTCATGCAACCAGAAATAAAATAAAAAAAAGCTGATACACAGCTTCTATTGTTCCAGCCAGACAGTCGCTAAAAATTATGAAGGTACAAGGTTAAAAGCTGCTACAAGGCTTCTATTCATTTAGTCAAGACTGGCGCTGGGAATATTAGGGAGGGTTTGACTACTCCTGATAAAAACACAGATGCGGCCTTGCTTTGTGTCTACTTACAAGGACAGTTAGCAGCAGATATTTAAAAAGGTGGGGGCAAGGTTGACTCTCTCTGTCTTATAAAATATTTAGTTACAAGCCATTGCTTGAGTAATCAAAACATAGCATTTCACACCTAGCAGGGGTATATAGGGAGATTTGTAAATAATATATATTCATACACTGTTAAATAATATGCGTTATACTTGTAAAGCTATATTGCGGAGTTGTGAGGTCACTGTATGAAGGTTTAAAACGCCGAAAGAAGCACTCCGTCATTCTTTCGTACAACAGAATAAAGGTCAGTGACCTCTGAACAGTAATGCTTGCTAAAACCATAAGATTAAGGCTGCAAATTGCCAAATTAGTATAATGGACGATGCTTCGAAATAACTCTATAACTGTACTGTTTTCGTCCTCTTCACCATAAGTGTAATAATAAAATAGATCATCATTTCACACACACACATATTACTGAGAAAAGCAGGTTTTAAGACATGCGGCAGTGTGAATGACATTGATCTGAGTTCAAACAGACACCAGAAGACTTGGGAGAAGCGTTGGCTCCCTCTGCTGGTGCTTCATGATAAGAAAAAAAAAAAAAAAACATTTTTCATGCATGTTGGTTTTTTCTGTGGCCTCTTCAAGAACTGCAACAGGAACATTGGACAGGAGCTTTGGCTCCATCGTGTGGACATTTGGGAATACTGATTTCAGCCTTTTATTGCATATTACAGAAACACACATCATGGCTGAGAAATACTCCTCTTATCTGTGCATCTTGGAGAATGCAGTCCAGGAACAGAGCAGGATTAATGGACGAAGCAAACTTTGGCCAGTGGAACAACACGCCTACCAAAGATTGATAAAAAGATGGAAAGATAAAGCCATTTGGGATGGAGAACGGCTGAATTGTTCCCCTTCAGAAGAGATGGTGCAACAGATGAGCAGGGAAGTGATGAGACACTGTGAAGAGAAGAAGAACGAATGGCAGGACAGAAATCCAAGATATCTAAACATGGGAAAAAGAACAGCAAGAAACAACGCAGCTGCAGAAAAAGGCGTCTGGCCTTATCTTAAAAGGTGCTTCGATTTTGATAACAACAGGATGGGCAGTAAGCTGATTCTCACTGGAATCGAGAAGAGATGGATGGAGCGGGCTGGCAAAGAGCCATGGAACGCAATGGAGCTGGATGCTGAAGCAGCACGTTCACCACTAGAGGCCGCCAAACACAGCGGAGGCATGTTTCCGGCCCTAACACCCTCATCCACTGCCCCTCCCTCATATGCCAACAACCCATTCACCCCTATCGACAATGACAAGCCCAAGCATGAACAAAGCAACCTGTATCCTGACCTGCCACCGCAACACAAAGACAAGCATGAACATGAACAAAGCCAACTGCACCCTGATCTCCCACCTCCCCCTCCAGATTATGTGCCCACAAACCCTTTCATTCAGGCTCCAGTAAGACCAGTATCAAAGGGGTTCCTGAAAGGCATCTTCGCAGTAGAGGAAGGAGAGCTGCAGATACCTGTCTCAGTAGAGGAAAAGGAGAGAAGAAAAAGAGCGAAGCAAGTCGAGAAGACTGTGGGCTACCTGATGACTCACCTGAGCGCCCTAGGGCTGCCAAACACACCCGGACCTGCAACTACACCTACACTAATTGTCGACGCACACAATGGGCCACGCTTCGATGCTTTCGAATTGACAGCCCCACTCGAAACTCGGCACAGAGTGAGCAACTCAATCAGAGACCGTTACCAACACAGACAAGAAGACGACACACAAGAGGATATTCAAACCCTGGAACAACAACTGGAGGAGCTCGAACAGCTGGAAAAAGACCATGCAGCAGCAACAGGCTATACGCCTTACATGGAGGCTAGGAGATATGCTATACCACAAACGGACCTGTGGGTTCCTGGTACAGAGGAAGAGAAGGAGCTGATCGAACTAGCTGCACAGCCAGCCAACGAACACAAATGGCCACAAACACATGAAGTACAGAGGCTAACGCTAAATGGAAATTTCACAGGATATGCCACAGCCCCATCAACAACGCGCAGTGGACAACAATATGGGCCTAACTCATGTCAGATGCCACTCAGAGCAGCTCCAACAGCTGCAGCCCCTCACCAGATGGCATTTATTCCCTTCTCCTTCATGGACATGTCAACACTGCTGACTGCACTTCCTTCACTGTCTTCAGGAGCAGAGCCATGGCTAGACGAGCTAGATAAATATACAAAGTCCCACAAACTGGCACTTGGTGACTACAGAGGCCTGCTGGCCAGAGCATCAGACCCACACACACTGAAAAAGCTTGAAGCCGCAGCAGGAACCACAAACGTGCCTGACCCCACGCCCATAGGCGGTGTCAGGCTGGTACTACATCAGGCCTTAAGGAGAGAGTACCCCACCCCAACAGACCACAGCCAAATGTCAACCTTCATGGCCAAGCCTGGGGAGCCTGCTGCAGATCTCCTAGCTCGCGCTGAGCAAGTATGGAGAACAACATTTAGAGAATCCCCAGATGCATCTCAGACATCATTGGCACTCTGGAGAAGCATGGTGACCAAAGGATTGCCTGCAAAGGTGAGAGAGGCGATTGAAAACACTGTGGCCATCTCCTCCTTCACTCAATCGGCATGGAGAGAACATGTACTGCATCACTATGATAAACACAGAACAGCTGCAGAAGCATCAGATGTGGAGCTCAAGGCACTGCAAGTGGCACTGATGAAGAGACAGCTGTCTGACCTGGACTCGGCCCAAAAGATTGCTAAGGACAAAAAGAAGCAGATGGCTCAACTGGAACCACTAGCAGCACAAGTGGTCCCTGTAATGGTGCAGCAACCATGGCAACAAAACCAAAGAGGAGGACAAAGAGGAGGTGACCAAGGGGGTGGCCAAGGAGGCACTTTCTACTGCTACAACTGTGGAAAACCAGGCCACTACTCACGTAACTGTCACACACGTGACCTGTCACATCAACAAGGCCCAACACGTGGAAGAGGAGGAGGACCCAGAGGAAGAGGAAATTATCAGAGAGGAAGAGGAGGCTTTCAGGATCCACGAAACCAGAATCAAGCTGGACAGCCATACCAGGCGCCACTAGGAGGCACTGAGCAATGGACGCAAAATGATCCTAGCTCCGGAGAAAATGTCAACCAGGCACTACAAGCTCAGTGGGCGAATAACTATTATCCCTACTAGGACACCCCACAACCACCTGGCACCGGCATCATGAAATTTGGACTAGCAAGTGAGCCAACTCTCACTTGCACAATAAACGGACAGGCACACACATTTTTGGTGGACACAGGGGCAACATATTCCAGCCTCACGTCTCCACAGGTCCTGTCATCTAAATATGTGTCAGTGGTTGGGGTCTCAGGCGCGCCAGAACGCCAGTGGTGCACTAAACCTTTAAATGTCCAAATTGGAAGTCAACAATGGTCACACAGCTTCCTATCTGCGCCAAACTGCCCAGTAAACCTACTGGGCCGCGATCTGATGACTAAATTCGGTCTAACAATATGGCTAAACAACGAAGGGGTCCAGGTCTCACTGGACCCTCCCCCTGCAAGCACACTATCAATGCCTGTGCGAATACTATCAATGCCACAAACGTCCATTAATGTGGAATCATTGGATGAAGAAGTGTACTGGCTGAGATGTCTAGCCACAGGACCAAGCACACCAACAATTCAATTCTGGTTCAACATACACAGAGAACAGATCCAAAAACTGCATCCATATAAAACTCCTCTGCCATATGTGCACTGCACTATGAATGTCACGGACGATCCAGACTGCCCATATGCTGAAGATTGGGACAACAATATGGCACACCTAACTCCAAAACTAATATGTCATGATGTGTATTGTGGAAAAGAAGGCGTGGCTGCAGCAGTGATATTGGATGATTATCAGACCAAGTGGTATGGTCTCAGCAAAGAATCTGCTCCACACGTCACCCTAGCGGTTGGATTTGGACAAGAGGCCAGAGGACTCGGCCCCATGATAAAAAGAGCACATACTCTGTCATGGACACACACAGATACAGCAGGACTGCTGAAGGCAACAGAAGAAGATATGTGGCGATGGATCATCTCTACCAAAGAACACACACTACCTGAACATTTACCACTGCCACGCCATCATGGTAAACCATGCACTGACCATCCTGCAACTCAAGCTCTATTGGACGGCGTGCCTGCGAAACTATGGACGACTGGCCCTTATGATGTGGGAAAATTGGCAACGGTCAAACCGGTGAAGGTGACGCTGTTGGATCCATTTGCACCTCCTATCTGGCATCCACAGTACAAACTAAAGCCAGAACAAATCGCAGGCATCGCTCCGACCATTGCAGGTCTGTTACAAGCTGGAGTGTTGGTGAAAACTCGATCACCATACAATACAGCGATATTGCCAGTGCAGAAGGCCGGAAACAACACAGGCTGGCGGATGGTACAAGATTTTCGACCAATCAATGATGCCACACAACCGGCGTCATATCCAGTTCCAGATCCACATATTGCCTTAACAAATCTCAGCCCACAGCACTCATATTTCACAGTAATTGACCTTGCTAACGCCTTCTTCAGCATCCCTCTGGACAAAGATTCACAGACACTGTTTGCTTTCACATTCAACGACCAGCAATACACCTATTCTCGCCTGCCACAAGGCTATCGTTGTTCTCCAGGTTTGTTCAACCATCATCTCAGACTACACTTGTCTGATATAGAGGTGCCGGATGGTGTCGTCCTCATACAATATGTGGATGACCTCCTGATTGCTGCCCCATCTTCTGCCACCTGCCTGGAGGCCACTGAGACTCTGCTGCTGCTGTTAGCCTCAAAAGGCTACAAAGTTAAGAAGACCAAGGTCCAAACATGTAGGAGACAAGTCACATTCCTGGGTCGCACTCTCTCATCTAGCGGCCTGGCTGTAAGCACAGCCCACAGAGACAGCATTCTCCATCATGACAGACCTATCACCGTGGGACATATGCTGTCATTCCTGGGTCTAACAGGCTACTCTCGTAGTCACATTCCAGACTACACTGACCTCACCACCTGTCTCAGAAGCCTGCTCAAGGAACCAGGAACTAGAAACACCTCTGCCCCACTGGTGTGGACACAAGACGCTGAAGACGCGTTCACCAAACTCAAACAGACTTTGTCACATGCCTCGGCACTTCACGCTCCTGACTATTTACTCCCTTTCCACCTAGATGTTTCTGAACAAAAAGGAGGGATGGTAAATGCAGTTTTGTATCAGAAAAAAGGGGGAGAAAGAGTGGTACTCATGTATCACTCATCAAAACTGGACCCAGTTGAAGTTGGCCAATCCACCTGTACAAGACACATGGCGGCAATTGCAAAGGCGATCGAGAAAACATCCCACATTGTCATGTGCCACCCTCTGAAAATCCACACACATCATGGTGTGGCTGCATTCCTCCTCAGCAAAGAATTCACATTCGGAGCTGCAAGAAAATCGAAAATTCAAAGAGAATGCACAAGACCACATATTGTCTATGAAACAGGAGGAATCAATATGGCGTCATCACTACAACAAGGACAAGGAGATCAACCACACAGCTGCGAAGCAAGAGCAATCATTGAAAACAAACTAAGGCCAGACCTGGGAAATACACCAATCCCAGGAGCAGAAATGTGGTTATACACGGATGGATGTTGCTACAAAGGAGATGACGGAAACACAGCATCCTATGCTGTGGTGAGACAATTCGAAGACATGGAACACACAATAGTAGCATCAGGTATCCTACCTCAACCAGCATCAGCACAACTGGCAGAAGTCGAAGCGCTCATACAAGCCTTGAAAATAGCAGAAGGAAAATCTGTAAACATCTTCACAGATTCTGCTTACGCACATGGAGCAGCTCACGTTGATGGGCCCATGTGGCGAAGAAGAGGATACACAACATCAATGGACGCACCCATCAAACACAAGAAGGAAATCATGGCACTGGTGGAAGCTATGAAGCTACCAAAAAGAGTGGCAATCATGAAATGCAAAGGACATGATGGCAAGGCAAAGACCAGAATAAGTGTGGGAAACGACAGGGCAGATGAAGCTGCTAAAGAAGTAGGAGGATACAGACCAAAACAGATGGTTCTGAAAATAGCCATACAAGAACCCGAAATCACTGAAGAAACACTGATTGAGATACAGAAGAAGGCTGGACCATACGAATGGTCTGAATGGCAAAGGAAAGGAGCAACAAAAGGAGAAAGTGGACTTTGGAGATCCCATGATGGCAGAGTGGTATCACCAGCAGAATTATGTGTCTCACTGATACCAGAGGCACATGGACCAACGCACGAAGGAAAGAAAGGAACATTACAAAGGGTGGAAGCACTGTGGTGGCACCCACGCATGGAAAGTATGGTGTCCCTCTTCTGCGACGAATGCACCACCTGTGGGGATCATAATGTGAAGAAACCATACAAAACACCTATGGGCTCTTATCCTGTACCATCAGCCTGCTTCCAAGACATCAGCATAGACTTTACTGACATGGGACATGATAACAGAGTACAAGGAAAAAGATACATTTTGGTAATGGTGGACAGATTCTCAAAGTGGGTGGAGGCAATCCCAACTAAAAAAGAAGACGCACAGACAGTAATAAAGTGGCTGCAAACAGAACTGATACCTCGCTATGGTGTTCCTAGATGCATAAGGTCCGATAATGGTTCACATTTCAGTAATAAGCATTTGCAGGAAGTGGAAGCCAGACTAGGAATCAGACATAGATATGGATCAGTGTATCATCCACAGTCACAAGGACTGGTAGAGAGGGCAAATCAGACGCTAAAATCAAAAATAGCAAAGACATGTGCGGCATCAAAGCTGACATGGGTTGAAGCCTTACCATTAGCTCTAATGGCAATGAGGAGCGCACAAGGAAATGAGACGCATCTTTCACCACATGAGTTAATGACAGGGAGGCAAATGCCTGGTCCTCCAAGAGACAGTAGTCATATTCCTGCTTTAGATGTGCAGCAAGTTGAAATGAAGGCATATATGACTGCGTTAATCACTCTCACGGAGGCTCTCTCCAAACAGGTCCAGCGGACCAGTGCAGCTGACCAGGAGGAAGTGAAAAATCTCATCCGAGTGGGTGACTGGGTCAGGGTCAAAGTTCACAAGAGAAAGTGGACTGACCCCAGGTGGACAGGGCCGTACGAAGTGAAGGAGGTTACTTCACACTCGGTCCAGGTCATAGGTAAATCAGGAGCACCTTGGCACCACCTGTCACATTGTGCCCCAGCATCTGAGCGTTCCAGACCCTTAGCAGAGGTCCGAGGTGATCTGGCGCAAAATGGAGTGTGAGTGTAATCTGTTGGGGAGAACAGACATCCAGCCACAGGGGATTCATCCCCCAGCCACCTGGAAAGACATGGGGATAGGTAAAAGAACTGGGTGGGTTCTAATGGGTTTGGGTGTGGCATTTGTGATATTCTTGACTTTGGGATTGAAAATGGGGGACAAAACAGTGAACAAACCAACTAGCGGAAACTATGACTGTCTGCCAGAGGCAATGCCAAATCTGACAGGGTTTGAGAGTCATCCAAGCTGCAATCTGACAACAAGTGGCAAGGATGTGAAAATGCCAAATCTGACAAGGTTTGAGAGTCATCCAAGCTTCAATCTGACAACAAGCGGCGAGGATGTGAACAAAACTCAAAACGACCTCGAGAGAGGGAAGGTTAGGCAAAGAAGAGATGCCTCAGAACCGGCATGCAAGCCACCACCAAAAGCGTGTCGTGCATATCTGACCTTAAACTACACCCAGGGGAGCAAAACCGTTTTTACTTTTGATTTGTGTGATGTGATTAACTGTGGAAGAAGACCAAGAGCATGGAGAGGTCGTGCTGTGTATTTGTGTGCTGACAATGCCATAGTCAACAGATGTGAGAATTACGTGAACGTCCCGTCCATAGCGTTTTGTCATTCCTGGGGGGCGGTAACTAAGTACACAGGGCGGTGGAAGCCAACAATGCGAGGGGAAAGTCCGAGAAGGACCTTATGGGACAAAATAGACTTCCAACGAGACTTTTCAGCAACAGCCAATCCCTTATCTCTGTCTCTGAACAACGTCACCAAAAGCAGCACAGGAAAAAACATAATATGGTTCGCCCTATTAGTGGACGTCCCAGGCAAAGACCCGAGAGTAGGAATTCAAATAAACATAATTCCGCACAGACAACCGCTACCACCAGACCCACCTACTGTCTTATCAGAAGACTTTTCTAAATGGACTCCCCAACAGGTGATCCAATTAGCTACAGGACAAGGAAGCGACAATGTATGGTTAAATTGGATTGTTGATAATGCTATAAAAAACAAAATGAGTGGCTGTGTAGCTTGTGCTGCAGCTAGACCAGCTATGTTCACCGAACCAGCACCACTATATCCTGAATCTGACCCAACAGGATACGCGTGCATGACAAAAATGACTAAAATGGCTACTCCACCACATTGCACTACTCTGGCATCCATATTCCCACCGATTGACAACCAAACTGCAGTAGGTTATTTCAAAGCTTACAAAGGACTAGGATCCAGATATGTCTGTTACCATTTCACCAACGATAGAGCTCAAATCCACCTAGGTAGTGTGCCAGAAGACTGGTGCAACATGACACGACCAGGCTCAGAGATAGGTTCTTGGGCTAGGGGAGGGCTATTCTACTACTGTGGGGGTCTGCGCTTATTCACTAACATACCACCATCTACAATAGGAGTCTGTGCTATGGTGAGGCTGGCAATGCCACTTACCTTAGTGGGAGACAAAATAATACAGGAGCAAAACAAAGTACAAAGCCTGACCCAACGCAGACGCAGACATATCTTAGCTAAAAGAGCAGCTGAAGCTGAGTTCAGCCTGGACAGAGGTCCAACCTACATAGATGCTATCGGAGTGCCCAGAGGAGTGCCTAATGAATACAAATTGGTAGACCAAATTGCAGCAGGTTTTGAGAGTGTCGCAAGTATTATTCCATGGATAACTGTGAATAAAAATGTTGATCGTATCAATTATGTGCATTACAATGTTCTTCGTTTGGCTAATCATACTAGGGATGCAATAGAGGGTCTGGCTGAGCAGCTGGCCCCTACTTCTTTGATTACTGTACAAAACAGAATGGCTTTGGACATGTTGCTTGCTGAAAAAGGAGGTGTTTGCTCAATGTTTGGAGACCTGTGTTGCACTGTCATCCCCAACAATACTGCGCCGGACGGTTCAGTCACAAAAGCACTGAATAGTCTGAGGGCACTGTCAAACGAAATGCAGGAAGCATCAGGTGTGAACAATCCATTTGGAGATTGGATGGAAAACATGTTTGGAAAATGGAAGCACCTGATCTTGTCCATAGCAGTGTCAGTGGGTGTGTTCATTGCAATATTGGTCTCATGTGGATGTTGTATAATACCCTGTATTCGTTCTTTGGTTGGCCGTCTCATCACCACTGCCCTCTCCAAGGAACCATTACCACCCCCTCCTTATGGAGCTTACCCAGTATGGGAAGAGCAGAACAGCCTGGTAGGGTCAGGAGAGGCAGAGGAAGACACCAGCGTGTGAACAGGGTAGGAAAGTAAAGAAAGTGACGTCCTTCAGACGTCAAGAGAGGGATTTGTTGATAAAATTAGCATATATACAGTTTTAATCAGCAATTAGCTCATATACAGCTTAATCAGCAGCTAGTTTATATGCAGCTTTAAGTAGCAACTAGCTTATATACAGTTTAATCAACAGCTAGCTTATATACAGCTTAATCAGCAACTAGCTTATATATACAGTTTAATTAATCACTAGTATATTTGCAGTTTTAATAACCATTATCTTATGCAGCACTATTAACCACTTATACAGTGCTCACAACACAGCAAGGCCAGAGAGAAGCAGGTGAAAGGTTACTTATTTAACTGCGTCACAAAGAACAGGCAGCCATCTTTCAGAAAGATAAGACAGTGAGATTCAAGCGAGGGCCGACGCCCCAGCTGAGCCCGGCTTTCTCCACACACTCTTTCTTAGGACCTCTCGCCTCAAAATCTCACTCACACTGACGGAAACCAACGCCTATTGGGAGGGGCCAAAGGTGAATGGACATTCACGGCTTCCAACCAAGCGTAATACACGGCATAAACGTGCTACGTTTGCATCTTTGACTTTGACTAATGTATCAAGGGGGCGGACCCCATATATTAAGGATCATGCTGATGTGTTGAAGTGTGTCTGATGGTGGATCTCTGCGAGTGAAGCTATTAGTGACCCGTGCACGTATTACTGCAGGGCTGAATAACTTTGTTCGATAAATAAACCTATTGCTTTTGATTTAACTATACGCCTCTGAGAGCTTCTGTTTCATTCTTAAACCTGCTCTAAGTGTGAAAAACAGCTACAACACATTTTTTCACAACACGAGCCAGCGGCACTGATGAAGGAATCGGCGACGGAGGCAGCCCGCAGACGGCGACGACTCAGCAGGACGAGCCAGTGACATCGCCCCTGGACCAGGCAGCAGATAGCAGCGGGAACCAGGGAGAGAGCGACGCTGGACTACAAGGAGCGGCATCGGCAGAACCGAGACCGGGGCCACAACACAGAAGCAACGTCCAACATCAGATCATCCTGAATGGCAGAGGATGGGACACCTGGGACAAATCTGTTCAACAACACCTGATCGTGCTGCATGAAGAAGCAGATAAGGCGAAGGTGGGAGAAAAAGTAAAAGAGAATTGCGAAAGGCAAGGGGGTTATCTTGCTCCCCTCGCCCTTGAGTCAGGACTGGTGGCAGCAGTAGTAGGGTGTGAAGGACCCCCGAAAAGCAAACCGAAGGTAGCAGAATGGCTACGTTGGTGGCTGGAAGTAATGAAAGCCATTAAAGGAAAAATAGTCACCGTAATCAGCCCGTCAAAAGAATACGACTCAGTCGTGAAGATGCTGGCCGCAGAAATAGAAGCGGGGGCAGTGACTATACAGAAGAATGTAAAAGCCACCCCCCGCCACAAAGAAAGTAAAGACGAGCGAGAAGCCATAGCGGCATACATAGCCGAACAACCAAGTTACAACGCGGTTCCCCTCGAAGATCAGGCCAGCACCCACGGGACTGAGGTCTCCGTGCACTCCCAGTCAGAGGAGTCCACGGGGTCCGAAGGAGAGAAAGACCAGGACAGCAGCGGCGACGGGGAGATCTCGGAGGAGGACGAAGTGAGGGAAGACTCAACGCTGGACAGAAGCGATGCGTACCAACCGCTCCCGCCCTTCATGCAATCCGGGACTCCCGCTGCCGCTGCAGTAAAAAAGGTCCTGCAGGAGTACAACGGCCCAGTGACGGGGAGGCCCAAGAAGGCTCGGGGTAAGACCAGACACGTTCACTCCCCGAGCCCAGAAGAGCATCTTCAAAAATTGAAAAAGATGCCCGAGGGGACCAAAAAATATGCGAACCAGACAGGGTTAACCCCATATAACCACTTCGGAGAGCCTTGGGACATAGACAGCCATGGACTGGTTGTCTTAACCAACTCACATCTAAAGCCTCATATCTCCCGGTTCAGAAAGAGTCTGGTAAGAGAGGCAGGCAGCCCCTACAAAGAAGAACTTGAGGGGCGCCTCCAGGGATATAGACAGAACCAGGAGGAGGTGGTGGTTACGAGCGGCGGAGCATCAAGCCATTATGCGGTGCTACACGTACCGATCGAAAGATATGAAGATGGCGAAGATCAGGACGCCTATCGGGACAGCATAGAGGAGGCATTAGAAAAAGGTGTCACCCGAGCAAGCGAATTGTCCTTCAAAAGAGTCGTTATATGTAACGACGGCGCCAGGTCTGGCAACCTACCCTGGGAGGTAGCAGAAGAAGCGGCAATGAGGATTCTGCACCTCCTGATGAAAGCTTCCCACGGGTGGAACAACATCCGCGAGTTGGTGATAGTCACCTCGGTGGCCCAATACCACGAGAGAAAAGAGAGAATACTGAGACCCCTCTTCAAAACTGAGGGGCCAAACAACTGGAGGGCAGGACAGCCGAAATACGAGGACGAGAACGCCCCAGTTGTGAAAGCAGTTCTGCCACGGCTCCCGCAATCAGCAAGATTGAAGAAAGAAGCCTGGACCGAGCAGAGGAGCAACCAGGAATCAACACCCGGTCCCTCAGGACGAGAGGAGCGACGTCCACCGGTCAGCTCAAGCCAGGAAAAACCTCCAATGGAAAGAAGAACTCCAATCCCCTCTCCCCGGGCAGTAGCGGTGCAGACAGAAGAGGAAACCCCCGTGCCAACCAGACCACCACGAAGGAGCACCAGCCCAGCAGAGTCCGTCGGCTTGCAGAGAATGCGCTACTTCGGAGGAGGAGAAGCGCCCATGATAAGGTTCGAAAGTCCTGGCGGGATCAGGGAAAGTCCCAGGACTCCACAGAGAACGCCAGAACCAGTTCAGCCGGCCTCGCTGTCAGCAGAACCAGAACGAGAGGCGCAGGAAGAAGCCGCAGATGTAAGTTCAGATGAAGAAGAAACGGCGCCAAGCCTGACCTCCATCGAATACGAGGCTCCGGGAGGAATAACCGACCTGAAGATGGGAAGCAGAAAAGGCAAGAAGAACGCGCTGCCCCTTGTTTCAGTGTACACGGCTTCGCAGAAATTCCCCCGAGACGAACGTTACGGGCCCATGACCACCAAAGACGGAAGAAAAGCCTATGCTCCAGAGGTCGGTCAATCAGGTTATGATGTTCCAGAAATATGGATGCACGACCTCGAGGGAATGAAAGGAACAATGGTCTACGCGACAAAAGGAGAATGGGCAAATTTTCTAATGACCCCGACCTACGGCTCCCTCGCAACAGCCACGGAGCTAACGGGTAACTTTCGCACAGGCTTTGTGACAATCGTGTACGACGTCATGTTGAGACGCCTGAAGAAAGCAGCCTACAAGCTGGCTGCGGAGGAAGAAAAAGCGCTGCGGCACGACATCTCGGACAGCGAAGACGAACAGCCACCTCAAGGGCAGGGCCTCGCACGAAGCAGCTGCCTCGCGACCGCTGAAGAAAATGACTGCATAACCAAGATGCAGGCTTCCACCCAGAGCTTTGGTGAGTTCAAAAAGATCAAGGCGATGGTGACAAACCGAGACCCAAAAGAATCAGTGCAAGAATACCTGACACAGAAATGGCTTATGGTAAAAGCCAGTTCCACAAACGATGAGGCGAAAAGATTGTGGCTGGCTCATGTGACGGACCAACCGATGGGTCCCGAAGAAACCGCGGAACAGCACTACCGAAGATTAGTGTTGGAAGACTGCGAAGACGAGGAGTCACACATCGACAAGGCAAGAAAAAGCTTAGACAAAGGGCAAACTCTCACCCAGGCATGGTACGCCTTGCGACAGGCGATTCCGCCGGACAGAAGGGTGCAAGTCCTTAGGAAGCTGACAAAGGGCCTAATGAATGACATCGATTTTGTGACCCTAAACATCAACAAAAGTACCACCGAACAAATCCAAGAAACAGTAAGAAAGTGGGATTTGAAGAAAAAACACTTGGAAGAGAAAAGAGAAAAAGGAAACCAGCCGAAGCCGCCGGCTCCCAGGCCCTCGTATGACAACGCGAGGCCCGCCGAGGGACCCGGTCCCTCACAGACACAGAGAAGGCAGTCGGGAGGATTCCAGAGGAGTCCACAAAACTACCAGCGTGAGCCAGGATTCCGGAGGGGTTCTCAAGGCTACCAAGGCTACCCGCGAGAGCCAGGACCTCAGAGGGGTCCTCAAGGCAACCAGAGGGAGCAGGGAGCTCCAAGGCAAGAAGGCTTCCAGAGGCAGGGCGTTTACCACAGGGCCCAGCCGGATCAACAACAGGAGGGGCCACGGCCCCCACCAGCCAACAAGAGCGGTTTTCTCTCTTCCGAGGATTACAACAAGCTGACGACAGAACAGAAACAGGCCCTTCGTGTCTCCCGCATGGAAGCTGGGAGCGAAGGGCAGAGAAAGTAATGGCTAAGCGGGCGCGGGTCACAGTGGATCATGCCTATTGGGTGGGGGACGACATATACACCGACGTGGATGGAATCCCCTATCAGGTAGATACTGGTGCAGAAGTGTCGATGACCCGCAAATGCCTTGAAACAAAAGGACACCTGACTGTTCAACTAGCCGACGGAACCATCAAAAAGATTCCGTTTGGCGTCTGGAAAGGAGTTGTATGGGCTCTAGGACCCTACAATTTAATGACAATAACAGACCTAAAAGAGCTGCATAGCAGCCCATAGAATCGAACCCCAATACAGAAGCGACTCAGAATCCTTGGGGCAAAACTAATCCAAATGGGATCGTTATCACAGGAGTGGTACAAACCGGTGGACATCCCAGAACCAAGCAACAAATCGAAGACAGCGACCTTTCCCCGGAGGGAAAAGAAACGCTAAAAGACATACTTTCCAAAGCCGGAGTGGCTAGATTCAAAAATGACTGTGGAGACATGGGTGCGAAGTACACCCACACCATAGAAGGAGGTGTACACCCGCCAGTCCGCCAATACCCCCTGAATCCAGGGGCAGTTGCAGAAATGGACCTAATAGTCACGGAACTCAGCGAACTAGGAGTGGTGCGGGAGGAGCCAAATCCCATCACCAACAGCCCAATACAGGCAGTCAAAAAGCCTGAGTCATCGGGAGGAGGATGGAGACCTGTTATCAACTTCAAGGCCCTCAACCGCAGGACTGTCGCCAACCGAGCCAGCCTGATCAACCCCCAAGGGACGCTGAAAACACTAAGACTAAAAAGGTACAAATCCTGCATAGATCTGGCAAACGGATTTTTCTCGTTGAGGCTAGCCAAAGCCTCCCAAGGCAAGACAGCGTTCACCCACAAAGGTAAAGCGTACGTCTGGGAACGGCTACCGCAAGGCTACAAAACTCTCCGAATGTTTTCCAGTCGGCCGTAATGGACATACTTGATGGCCTAGAGACAACAATCTACATCGATGATGTATTCATTGCAGATGACACCGAAGAAGAACATCTGAAAAAATTGAGAAAAGTCACAGAACGACTAACAGCAGCAGGCTTGAAATTGAATCTGAAAAAATGCCAATTTGGACGATTCCAAGTGAACTACCTGGGGTTCCAGGTCTCCAACGACCTGGGACTCTCAGACGGATTCCGGGAAAAAGTGGAGCAGATCGACCCGCCAACCTCGCTGAACGAACTACAGAAGGTGCTGGGGCTCTGCAACTACGTTAGGGACCATGTCCCTAGCTACCAGAAGTATGCAAGACCACTGTATGTAAAACTACGAAAAGAAAAGCCAGAAGACGCTCACAAGAAGTGGGAATGGACCGCAACGGATCAAAACAGTTTGGAAAACCTGCGGACAGCCATTAAAGAAGCTTTGCGGCTGGAGCCACGAAGCCTTACAACAAAGCTGGTGGCAGAGGTCAGTTGCAACGACGATGACGCAGTGGTAAAAGTGTGCAACGAGGGCGGGGGAATAGTCACTTTGTGGAGCTACACCCTGTCCTCCGTGGAAAAGAAATGTCCAGAAGAAGATAACGACACAGCAAGCATCACGGGTGTGGAACACCGAGACGTGGGTAGCCAGACAACGGTCGCAGGGATAGTACCAAACCTAATGGGAATGTGGGGATACGACGAGGACTGTGGCGAGCTGGTGGAGGTTCTCCCTGAAGGATTAACAGTTTCTCGCGAGGATGAGGACAAAGCATCAACCAGCCCCGTCCCTACTCCGGCCTCCCTCTCCCCTGACAGCATTCTGAACCAGAATGTGTTGGCCCTGGTGCTGAGCCTGGACGAGCAGATGAAGGATGCCATAGATGACGATGAAGATGACAACGCCCTCCTGGATCTCCAGCCACCAGGCCTGGAAGGCCTGATGGTGCTCGACAGCTGGCAACACGAGTCCGAGCCGGAGGATGACGTTCTCATCATCACCGCCGAGGACGACGACGAGTTCCTAGAGGATTACCTGGGGCACAGTGCGGCAGCTTGAGACCTCAAGAAGGGGGTGTCAAGAAGAGTTGACCTCTCAGAGCTGCCTCGGT
Source organism: Melanostigma gelatinosum (assembly GCF_949748355.1). Lineage (NCBI taxonomy): Eukaryota > Metazoa > Chordata > Actinopteri > Perciformes > Zoarcidae > Melanostigma > Melanostigma gelatinosum. Next base: position 25,428,590 of record NC_136647.1, on the reverse strand, counting down.
AACATGTCGACACATTCAAGGTAGAGGAGAGTCAGGCTGTGAGCACAAAGCATATATTCAAAGTTGAAGTGTAATCAAACAGATAAAATGTATGAATAGAATAACGAAATGTTTTAATCAATTATGTAACAAATGTTTAACTGCATAGAAGTGATTTAAACAAATGTAATGAATGTTTCTGTGTGTTCTGTGAAAGACTGGAGCTGAGATAGAAATGTATTTGTCAGCGTGACTTGCAATGATTAGGACCAGATGTTGGGTGTAGGCCGGTGAAGAAACTGTTGAAAATGTTGCAATCAATGAATCATACAGGAAATGTTCAGAGCCCCACGCCCTTTCCAGAGGGTGGGGGGGATGAGCTCATGTATTGCACAGGAGGGGGCTGACAGCCCAAGTGAGGAATATAATGAGACGCTTGCGGACAGCAAGCTGGGATTTCATCGCGGATGCCGTCCAAGTGCATCGGAGGAAGATACTGACGCCTGCAACTGATGTATTGAGGGCTTCGTCTCTGTTCACGGAAAAGAGACCTCTGTTCGTGGACATTGAGATTAGAAGACGAAGTTTCTGCCTCTCCCCACTGCTTGACTTTTAACATCTGGACAACGGAGAAGCCGCAGCAGCCTAGAAAGACTTTGTACTGAGTTTTGAGGACTGTTGAACGGGCTTCGCTGCAAGAGCAGGAGGACTGAGGGTCCGGCCGGACCTTCGCTCCTAACAACTCCAAAAGAACCTTTTCATCGCACCATTGAACATCCAGCTCCAACCGAGCCGTCTCGGCGACTAAAACTAATGAGTATAATCGAAGAAGAAAATTAAATTGACTAATCATGTGTAGTGACATTTTATGTGAGCTGTAGCTGTAATCCTTGCAAAACTAACTAAATATAACCTGCAATAAATATCTAATCTGCATTTAAAGTGAAATTCTCAAGTGCATTAATTTGCTGAAGTAGTAAAGAGTTCCTCGTGACAGTAAAAAGTTAAAGCTATTGTATGTCTAACAACTGAGTTCTGAAAGGTTATCCTAGAGTCCGAATCCACTTAACAATCCCTTACGGTTTTAGAAAGAATTAATCCTAGCCGTTAAAACCTAACCTGGCATTTACCAAGAGCACGGATCCATAAGAGGGAAGCTGCCATAACCGACGCGACTGGTGGGAGCGCCCGGGGCCAGGACTGGTCTCTCGGCCGAGTGCGCTCAGACCGGAGGAAGCAGGGTAGACGTTGGGAGTAACGGCAGTTAGCGGAGCCAGGCGAGTTCCCTCGCCAGAACACCAGCTCGAGAATCTTTTAATAGAGAGCTGAGTCAGTAATTAGCCCCGTATCGGGCCAGAAGTACCCAGGATCTAACAGGTGTCACTAGCTCAGCCAGACTCAAAGGCCGACCCTCAAGAATAAAGAAAGGTTGAGCTGTGAAAAAATGAAGATCCTACAGAAAAGCCCCCGTGCAAGGCGCTACATGGGGTGTCATCAGCCCTGACAGATGCAAAGGCTACCATGAGAACCACTGGTCCTGCTTCAAAGTGGACTCAGTGGTTGCTCCGATGACATTTCCGGGAGGATTGATCCATCCAGCATGCATATGAGTAGATGCCAAAGAAAAGCCCCAGTGCAAGGCGCTACATGGGGTGTCATCAGCCCTGACAGATGCAAAGGCTACCATGAGAACCACTGGTCCTGCTTCAAAGTGGACTCAGTGGTTGCTCCGATGACATTTCCGGGAGGATTGATCCATCCAGCATGCATATGAGTAGATACCAAAGAAAAGCCCCAGTGCAAGGCGCTACATGGGGTGTCATCAGCCCTGACAGATGCAAAGGCTACCATGAGAACCACTGGTCCTGCTTCAAAGTGGACTCAGTGGTTGCTCCGATGACATTTCCGGGAGGATTGATCCATCCAGCATGCATATGAGTAGATGCCAAAGAAAAGCCCCAGTGCAAGGCGCTACATGGGGTGTCATCAGCCCTGACAGATGCAAAGGCTACCATGAGAACCACTGGTCCTGCTTCAAAGTGGACTCAGTGGTTGCTCCGATGACATTTCCGGGAGGATTGATCCATCCAGCATGCATATGAGTAGATACCAAAGAAAAGCCCCAGTGCAAGGCGCTACATGGGGTGTCACTAGCTCAGCCAGACTCAAAGGCCGACCCTCAAGAATAAAGAAAGGTTGAGCTGTGAAAAAATGAAGATCCTACAGAAAAGCCCCCGTGCAAGGCGCTACATGGGGTGTCATCAGCCCTGACAGATGCAAAGGCTACCATGAGAACCACTGGTCCTGCTTCAAAGTGGACTCAGTGGTTGCTCCGATGACATTTCCGGGAGGATTGATCCATCCAGCATGCATATGAGTAGATACCAAAGAAAAGCCCCAGTGCAAGGCGCTACATGGGGTGTCACTAGCTCAGCCAGACTCAAAGGCCGACCCTCAAGAATAAAGAAAGGTTGAGCTGTGAAAAAATGAAGATCCTACAGAAAAGCCCCCGTGCAAGGCGCTACATGGGGTGTCATCAGCCCTGACAGATGCAAAGGCTACCATGAGAACCACTGGTCCTGCTTCAAAGTGGACTCAGTGGTTGCTCCGATGACATTTCCGGGAGGATTGATCCATCCAGCATGCATATGAGTAGATGCCAAAGAAAAGCCCCCGTGCAAGGCGCTACATGGGGTGTCATCAGCCCTGACAGATGCAAAGGCTACCATGAGAACCACTGGTCCTGCTTCAAAGTGGACTCAGTGGTTGCTCCGATGACATTTCCGGGAGGATTGATCCATCCAGCATGCATATGAGTAGATACCAAAGAAAAGCCCCAGTGCAAGGCGCTACATGGGGTGTCACTAGCTCAGCCAGACTCAAAGGCCGACCCTCAAGAATAAAGAAAGGTTGAGCTGTGAAAAAATGAAGATCCTACAGAAAAGCCCCCGTGCAAGGCGCTACATGGGGTGTCATCAGCCCTGACAGATGCAAAGGCTACCATGAGAACCACTGGTCCTGCTTCAAAGTGGACTCAGTGGTTGCTCCGATGACATTTCCGGGAGGATTGATCCATCCAGCATGCATATGAGTAGATGCCAAAGAAAAGTCCCAGTGCAAGGCGCTACATGGGGTGTCATCAGCCCTGACAGATGCAAAGGCTACCATGAGAACCACTGGTCCTGCTTCAAAGTGGACTCAGTGGTTGCTCCGATGACATTTCCGGGAGGATTGATCCATCCAGCATGCATATGAGTAGATACCAAAGAAAAGCCCCAGTGCAAGGCGCTACATGGGGTGTCACTAGCTCAGCCAGACTCAAAGGCCGACCCTCAAGAATAAAGAAAGGTTGAGCTGTGAAAAAATGAAGATCCTACAGAAAAGCCCCCGTGCAAGGCGCTACATGGGGTGTCATCAGCCCTGACAGATGCAAAGGCTACCATGAGAACCACTGGTCCTGCTTCAAAGTGGACTCAGTGGTTGCTCCGATGACATTTCCGGGAGGATTGATCCATCCAGCATGCATATGAGTAGATGCCAAAGAAAAGCCCCAGTGCAAGGCGCTACATGGGGTGTCATCAGCCCTGACAGATGCAAAGGCTACCATGAGAACCACTGGTCCTGCTTCAAAGTGGACTCAGTGGTTGCTCCGATGACATTTCCGGGAGGATTGATCCATCCAGCATGCATATGAGTAGATACCAAAGAAAAGCCCCAGTGCAAGGCGCTACATGGGGTGTCACTAGCTCAGCCAGACTCAAAGGCCGACCCTCAAGAATAAAGAAAGGTTGAGCTGTGAAAAAATGAAGATCCTACAGAAAAGCCCCCGTGCAAGGCGCTACATGGGGTGTCATCAGCCCTGACAGATGCAAAGGCTACCATGAGAACCACTGGTCCTGCTTCAAAGTGGACTCAGTGGTTGCTCCGATGACATTTCCGGGAGGATTGATCCATCCAGCATGCATATGAGTAGATGCCAAAGAAAAGCCCCAGTGCAAGGCGCTACATGGGGTGTCATCAGCCCTGACAGATGCAAAGGCTACCATGAGAACCACTGGTCCTGCTTCAAAGTGGACTCAGTGGTTGCTCCGATGACATTTCCGGGAGGATTGATCCATCCAGCATGCATATGAGTAGATACCAAAGAAAAGCCCCAGTGCAAGGCGCTACATGGGGTGTCACTAGCTCAGCCAGACTCAAAGGCCGACCCTCAAGAATAAAGAAAGGTTGAGCTGTGAAAAAATGAAGATCCTACAGAAAAGCCCCCGTGCAAGGCGCTACATGGGGTGTCATCAGCCCTGACAGATGCAAAGGCTACCATGAGAACCACTGGTCCTGCTTCAAAGTGGACTCAGTGGTTGCTCCGATGACATTTCCGGGAGGATTGATCCATCCAGCATGCATATGAGTAGATGCCAAAGAAAAGCCCCCGTGCAAGGCGCTACATGGGGTGTCATCAGCCCTGACAGATGCAAAGGCTACCATGAGAACCACTGGTCCTGCTTCAAAGTGGACTCAGTGGTTGCTCCGATGACATTTCCGGGAGGATTGATCCATCCAGCATGCATATGAGTAGATACCAAAGAAAAGCCCCAGTGCAAGGCGCTACATGGGGTGTCACTAGCTCAGCCAGACTCAAAGGCCGACCCTCAAGAATAAAGAAAGGTTGAGCTGTGAAAAAATGAAGATCCTACAGAAAAGCCCCCGTGCAAGGCGCTACATGGGGTGTCATCAGCCCTGACAGATGCAAAGGCTACCATGAGAACCACTGGTCCTGCTTCAAAGTGGACTCAGTGGTTGCTCCGATGACATTTCCGGGAGGATTGATCCATCCAGCATGCATATGAGTAGATGCCAAAGAAAAGCCCCAGTGCAAGGCGCTACATGGGGTGTCATCAGCCCTGACAGATGCAAAGGCTACCATGAGAACCACTGGTCCTGCTTCAAAGTGGACTCAGTGGTTGCTCCGATGACATTTCCGGGAGGATTGATCCATCCAGCATGCATATGAGTAGATACCAAAGAAAAGCCCCAGTGCAAGGCGCTACATGGGGTGTCACTAGCTCAGCCAGACTCAAAGGCCGACCCTCAAGAATAAAGAAAGGTTGAGCTGTGAAAAAATGAAGATCCTACAGAAAAGCCCCCGTGCAAGGCGCTACATGGGGTGTCATCAGCCCTGACAGATGCAAAGGCTACCATGAGAACCACTGGTCCTGCTTCAAAGTGGACTCAGTGGTTGCTCCGATGACATTTCCGGGAGGATTGATCCATCCAGCATGCATATGAGTAGATGCCAAAGAAAAGCCCCAGTGCAAGGCGCTACATGGGGTGTCATCAGCCCTGACAGATGCAAAGGCTACCATGAGAACCACTGGTCCTGCTTCAAAGTGGACTCAGTGGTTGCTCCGATGACATTTCCGGGAGGATTGATCCATCCAGCATGCATATGAGTAGATACCAAAGAAAAGCCCCAGTGCAAGGCGCTACATGGGGTGTCACTAGCTCAGCCAGACTCAAAGGCCGACCCTCAAGAATAAAGAAAGGTTGAGCTGTGAAAAAATGAAGATCCTACAGAAAAGCCCCCGTGCAAGGCGCTACATGGGGTGTCATCAGCCCTGACAGATGCAAAGGCTACCATGAGAACCACTGGTCCTGCTTCAAAGTGGACTCAGTGGTTGCTCCGATGACATTTCCGGGAGGATTGATCCATCCAGCATGCATATGAGTAGATGCCAAAGAAAAGCCCCAGTGCAAGGCGCTACATGGGGTGTCATCAGCCCTGACAGATGCAAAGGCTACCATGAGAACCACTGGTCCTGCTTCAAAGTGGACTCAGTGGTTGCTCCGATGACATTTCCGGGAGGATTGATCCATCCAGCATGCATATGAGTAGATACCAAAGAAAAGCCCCAGTGCAAGGCGCTACATGGGGTGTCACTAGCTCAGCCAGACTCAAAGGCCGACCCTCAAGAATAAAGAAAGGTTGAGCTGTGAAAAAATGAAGATCCTACAGAAAAGCCCCCGTGCAAGGCGCTACATGGGGTGTCATCAGCCCTGACAGATGCAAAGGCTACCATGAGAACCACTGGTCCTGCTTCAAAGTGGACTCAGTGGTTGCTCCGATGACATTTCCGGGAGGATTGATCCATCCAGCATGCATATGAGTAGATGCCAAAGAAAAGCCCCAGTGCAAGGCGCTACATGGGGTGTCATCAGCCCTGACAGATGCAAAGGCTACCATGAGAACCACTGGTCCTGCTTCAAAGTGGACTCAGTGGTTGCTCCGATGACATTTCCGGGAGGATTGATCCATCCAGCATGCATATGAGTAGATACCAAAGAAAAGCCCCAGTGCAAGGCGCTACATGGGGTGTCACTAGCTCAGCCAGACTCAAAGGCCGACCCTCAAGAATAAAGAAAGGTTGAGCTGTGAAAAAATGAAGATCCTACAGAAAAGCCCCCGTGCAAGGCGCTACATGGGGTATCATCAGCCCTGACAGATGCAAAGGCTACCATGAGAACCACTGGTCCTGCTTCAAAGTGGACTCAGTGGTTGCTCCGATGACATTTCCGGGAGGATTGATCCATCCAGCATGCATATAAGTAGATACCAAAGAAAAGCCCCAGTGCAAGGCGCTACATGGGGTGTCACTAGCTCAGCCAGACTCAAAGGCCAACCCTCAAGAATAAAGAAAGGTTGAGCTGTGAAAAAATGAAGATCCTACAGAAAAGCCCCCGTGCAAGGCGCTACATGGGGTGTCATCAGCCCTGACAGATGCAAAGGCTACCATGAGAACCACTGGTCCTGCTTCAAAGTGGACTCAGTGGTTGCTCCGATGACATTTCCGGGAGGATTGATCCATCCAGCATGCATATGAGTAGATGCCAAAGAAAAGCCCCAGTGCAAGGCGCTACATGGGGTGTCATCAGCCCTGACAGATGCAAAGGCTACCATGAGAACCACTGGTCCTGCTTCAAAGTGGACTCAGTGGTTGCTCCGATGACATTTCCGGGAGGATTGATCCATCCAGCATGCATATGAGTAGATACCAAAGAAAAGCCCCAGTGCAAGGCGCTACATGGGGTGTCATCAGCCCTGACAGATGCAAAGGCTACCATGAGAACCACTGGTCCTGCTTCAAAGTGGACTCAGTGGTTGCTCCGATGACATTTCCGGGAGGATTGATCCATCCAGCATGCATATGAGTAGATACCAAAGAAAAGCCCCAGTGCAAGGCGCTACATGGGGTGTCACTAGCTCAGCCAGACTCAAAGGCCGACCCTCAAGAATAAAGAAAGGTTGAGCTGTGAAAAAATGAAGATCCTACAGAAAAGCCCCCGTGCAAGGCGCTACATGGGGTGTCATCAGCCCTGACAGATGCAAAGGCTACCATGAGAACCACTGGTCCTGCTTCAAAGTGGACTCAGTGGTTGCTCCGATGACATTTCCGGGAGGATTGATCCATCCAGCATGCATATGAGTAGATACCAAAGAAAAGCCCCAGTGCAAGGCGCTACATGGGGTGTCACTAGCTCAGCCAGACTCAAAGGCCGACCCTCAAGAATAAAGAAAGGTTGAGCTGTGAAAAAATGAAGATCCTACAGAAAAGCCCCTGTGCAAGGCGCTACATGGGGTGTCATCAGCCCTGACAGATGCAAAGGCTACCATGAGAACCACTGGTCCTGCTTCAAAGTGGACTCAGTGGTTGCTCCGATGACATTTCCGGGAGGATTGATCCATCCAGCATGCATATGAGTAGATGCCAAAGAAAAGCCCCAGTGCAAGGCGCTACATGGGGTGTCATCAGCCCTGACAGATGCAAAGGCTACCATGAGAACCACTGGTCCTGCTTCAAAGTGGACTCAGTGGTTGCTCCGATGACATTTCCGGGAGGATTGATCCATCCAGCATGCATATGAGTAGATACCAAAGAAAAGCCCCAGTGCAAGGCGCTACATGGGGTGTCACTAGCTCAGCCAGACTCAAAGGCCGACCCTCAAGAATAAAGAAAGGTTGAGCTGTGAAAAAATGAAGATCCTACAGAAAAGCCCCCGTGCAAGGCGCTACATGGGGTGTCATCAGCCCTGACAGATGCAAAGGCTACCATGAGAACCACTGGTCCTGCTTCAAAGTGGACTCAGTGGTTGCTCCGATGACATTTCCGGGAGGATTGATCCATCCAGCATGCATATGAGTAGATGCCAAAGAAAAGCCCCAGTGCAAGGCGCTACATGGGGTGTCATCAGCCCTGACAGATGCAAAGGCTACCATGAGAACCACTGGTCCTGCTTCAAAGTGGACTCAGTGGTTGCTCCGATGACATTTCCGGGAGGATTGATCCATCCAGCATGCATATGAGTAGATGCCAAAGAAAAGCCCCCGTGCAAGGGGCTACATGGGGTGTCATCAGCCCTGACAGATGCAAAGGCTACCATGAGAACCACTGGTCCTGCTTCAAAGTGGACTCAGTGGTTGCTCCGATGACATTTCCGGGAGGATTGATCCATCCAGCATGCATATGAGTAGATACCAAAGAAAAGCCCCAGTGCAAGGCGCTACATGGGGTGTCACTAGCTCAGCCAGACTCAAAGGCCGACCCTCAAGAATAAAGAAAGGTTGAGCTGTGAAAAAATGAAGATCCTACAGAAAAGCCCCCGTGCAAGGCGCTACATGGGGTGTCATCAGCCCTGACAGATGCAAAGGCTACCATGAGAACCACTGGTCCTGCTTCAAAGTGGACTCAGTGGTTGCTCCGATGACATTTCCGGGAGGATTGATCCATCCAGCATGCATATGAGTAGATGCCAAAGAAAAGCCCCAGTGCAAGGCGCTACATGGGGTGTCATCAGCCCTGACAGATGCAAAGGCTACCATGAGAACCACTGGTCCTGCTTCAAAGTGGACTCAGTGGTTGCTCCGATGACATTTCCGGGAGGATTGATCCATCCAGCATGCATATGAGTAGATACCAAAGAAAAGCCCCAGTGCAAGGCGCTACATGGGGTGTCACTAGCTCAGCCAGACTCAAAGGCCGACCCTCAAGAATAAAGAAAGGTTGAGCTGTGAAAAATGAAGATCCTACAGAAAAGCCCCCGTGCAAGGCGCTACATGGGGTGTCATCAGCCCTGACAGATGCAAAGGCTACCATGAGAACCACTGGTCCTGCTTCAAAGTGGACTCAGTGGTTGCTCCGATGACATTTCCGGGAGGATTGATCCATCCAGCATGCATATGAGTAGATGCCAAAGAAAAGCCCCAGTGCAAGGCGCTACATGGGGTGTCATCAGCCCTGACAGATGCAAAGGCTACCATGAGAACCACTGGTCCTGCTTCAAAGTGGACTCAGTGGTTGCTCCGATGACATTTCCGGGAGGATTGATCCATCCAGCATGCATATGAGTAGATGCCAAAGAAAAGCCCCAGTGCAAGGCGCTACATGGGGTGTCATCAGCCCTGACAGATGCAAAGGCTACCATGAGAACCACTGGTCCTGCTTCAAAGTGGACTCAGTGGTTGCTCCGATGACATTTCCGGGAGGATTGATCCATCCAGCATGCATATGAGTAGATACCAAAGAAAAGCCCCAGTGCAAGGCGCTACATGGGGTGTCATCAGCCCTGACAGATGCAAAGGCTACCATGAGAACCACTGGTCCTGCTTCAAAGTGGACTCAGTGGTTGCTCCGATGACATTTCCGGGAGGATTGATCCATCCAGCATGCATATGAGTAGATACCAAAGAAAAGCCCCAGTGCAAGGCGCTACATGGGGTGTCACTAGCTCAGCCAGACTCAAAGGCCGACCCTCAAGAATAAAGAAAGGTTGAGCTGTGAAAAAATGAAGATCCTACAGAAAAGCCCCCGTGCAAGGCGCTACATGGGGTGTCATCAGCCCTGACAGATGCAAAGGCTACCATGAGAACCACTGGTCCTGCTTCAAAGTGGACTCAGTGGTTGCTCCGATGACATTTCCGGGAGGATTGATCCATCCAGCATGCATATGAGTAGATACCAAAGAAAAGCCCCAGTGCAAGGCGCTACATGGGGTGTCACTAGCTCAGCCAGACTCAAAGGCCGACCCTCAAGAATAAAGAAAGGTTGAGCTGTGAAAAAATGAAGATCCTACAGAAAAGCCCCTGTGCAAGGCGCTACATGGGGTGTCATCAGCCCTGACAGATGCAAAGGCTACCATGAGAACCACTGGTCCTGCTTCAAAGTGGACTCAGTGGTTGCTCCGATGACATTTCCGGGAGGATTGATCCATCCAGCATGCATATGAGTAGATGCCAAAGAAAAGCCCCAGTGCAAGGCGCTACATGGGGTGTCATCAGCCCTGACAGATGCAAAGGCTACCATGAGAACCACTGGTCCTGCTTCAAAGTGGACTCAGTGGTTGCTCCGATGACATTTCCGGGAGGATTGATCCATCCAGCATGCATATGAGTAGATACCAAAGAAAAGCCCCAGTGCAAGGCGCTACATGGGGTGTCACTAGCTCAGCCAGACTCAAAGGCCGACCCTCAAGAATAAAGAAAGGTTGAGCTGTGAAAAAATGAAGATCCTACAGAAAAGCCCCCGTGCAAGGCGTTACATGGGGTGTCATCAGCCCTGACAGATGCAAAGGCTACCATGAGAACCACTGGTCCTGCTTCAAAGTGGACTCAGTGGTTGCTCCGATGACATTTCCGGGAGGATTGATCCATCCAGCATGCATATGAGTAGATACCAAAGAAAAGCCCCAGTGCAAGGCGCTACATGGGGTGTCACTAGCTCAGCCAGACTCAAAGGCCGACCCTCAAGAATAAAGAAAGGTTGAGCTGTGAAAAAATGAAGATCCTACAGAAAAGCCCCCGTGCAAGGCGCTACATGGGGTGTCATCAGCCCTGACAGATGCAAAGGCTACCATGAGAACCACTGGTCCTGCTTCAAAGTGGACTCAGTGGTTGCTCCGATGACATTTCCGGGAGGATTGATCCATCCAGCATGCATATGAGTAGATGCCAAAGAAAAGCCCCAGTGCAAGGCGCTACATGGGGTGTCATCAGCCCTGACAGATGCAAAGGCTACCATGAGAACCACTGGTCCTGCTTCAAAGTGGACTCAGTGGTTGCTCCGATGACATTTCCGGGAGGATTGATCCATCCAGCATGCATATGAGTAGATACCAAAGAAAAGCCCCAGTGCAAGGCGCTACATGGGGTGTCACTAGCTCAGCCAGACTCAAAGGCCGACCCTCAAGAATAAAGAAAGGTTGAGCTGTGAAAAAATGAAGATCCTACAGAAAAGCCCCCGTGCAAGGCGCTACATGGGGTGTCATCAGCCCTGACAGATGCAAAGGCTACCATGAGAACCACTGGTCCTGCTTCAAAGTGGACTCAGTGGTTGCTCCGATGACATTTCCGGGAGGATTGATCCATCCAGCATGCATATGAGTAGATGCCAAAGAAAAGCCCCAGTGCAAGGCGCTACATGGGGTGTCATCAGCCCTGACAGATGCAAAGGCTACCATGAGAACCACTGGTCCTGCTTCAAAGTGGACTCAGTGGTTGCTCCGATGACATTTCCGGGAGGATTGATCCATCCAGCATGCATATGAGTAGATGCCAAAGAAAAGCCCCCGTGCAAGGCGCTACATGGGGTGTCATCAGCCCTGACAGATGCAAAGGCTACCATGAGAACCACTGGTCCTGCTTCAAAGTGGACTCAGTGGTTGCTCCGATGACATTTCCGGGAGGATTGATCCATCCAGCATGCATATGAGTAGATACCAAAGAAAAGCCCCAGTGCAAGGCGCTACATGGGGTGTCACTAGCTCAGCCAGACTCAAAGGCCGACCCTCAAGAATAAAGAAAGGTTGAGCTGTGAAAAAATGAAGATCCTACAGAAAAGCCCCCGTGCAAGGCGCTACATGGGGTGTCATCAGCCCTGACAGATGCAAAGGCTACCATGAGAACCACTGGTCCTGCTTCAAAGTGGACTCAGTGGTTGCTCCGATGACATTTCCGGGAGGATTGATCCATCCAGCATGCATATGAGTAGATGCCAAAGAAAAGCCCCAGTGCAAGGCGCTACATGGGGTGTCATCAGCCCTGACAGATGCAAAGGCTACCATGAGAACCACTGGTCCTGCTTCAAAGTGGACTCAGTGGTTGCTCCGATGACATTTCCGGGAGGATTGATCCATCCAGCATGCATATGAGTAGATACCAAAGAAAAGCCCCAGTGCAAGGCGCTACATGGGGTGTCACTAGCTCAGCCAGACTCAAAGGCCGACCCTCAAGAATAAAGAAAGGTTGAGCTGTGAAAAAATGAAGATCCTACAGAAAAGCCGCCGTGCAAGGCGCTACATGGGGTGTCATCAGCCCTGACAGATGCAAAGGCTACCATGAGAACCACTGGTCCTGCTTCAAAGTGGACTCAGTGGTTGCTCCGATGACATTTCCGGGAGGATTGATCCATCCAGCATGCATATGAGTAGATGCCAAAGAAAAGCCCCAGTGCAAGGCGCTACATGGGGTGTCATCAGCCCTGACAGATGCAAAGGCTACCATGAGAACCACTGGTCCTGCTTCAAAGTGGACTCAGTGGTTGCTCCGATGACATTTCCGGGAGGATTGATCCATCCAGCATGCATATGAGTAGATACCAAAGAAAAGCCCCAGTGCAAGGCGCTACATGGGGTGTCACTAGCTCAGCCAGACTCAAAGGCCGACCCTCAAGAATAAAGAAAGGTTGAGCTGTGAAAAAATGAAGATCCTACAGAAAAGCCCCAGTGCAAGGCGCTACATGGGGTGTCATCAGCCCTGACAGATGCAAAGGCTACCATGAGAACCACTGGTCCTGCTTCAAAGTGGACTCAGTGGTTGCTCCGATGACATTTCCGGGAGGATTGATCCATCCAGCATGCATATGAGTAGATACCAAAGAAAAGCCCCAGTGCAAGGCGCTACATGGGGTGTCACTAGCTCAGCCAGACTCAAAGGCCGACCCTCAAGAATAAAGAAAGGTTGAGCTGTGAAAAAATGAAGATCCTAGAGAAAAGCCCCCGTGCAAGGCGCTACATGGGGTGTCATCAGCCCTGACAGATGCAAAGGCTACCATGAGAACCACTGGTCCTGCTTCAAAGTGGACTCAGTGGTTGCTCCGATGACATTTCCGGGAGGATTGATCCATCCAGCATGCATATGAGTAGATGCCAAAGAAAAGCCCCAGTGCAAGGCGCTACATGGGGTGTCATCAGCCCTGACAGATGCAAAGGCTACCATGAGAACCACTGGTCCTGCTTCAAAGTGGACTCAGTGGTTGCGCCGATGACATTTCCGGGAGGATTGATCCATCCAGCATGCATATGAGTAGATACCAAAGAAAAGCCACAGTGCAAGGCGCTACATGGGGTGTCACTAGCTCAGCCAGACTCAAAGGCCGACCCTCAAGAATAAAGAAAGGTTGAGCTGTGAAAAAATGAAGATCCTACAGAAAAGCCCCCGTGCAAGGCGCTACATGGGGTGTCATCAGCCCTGACAGATGCAAAGGCTACCATGAGAACCACTGGTCCTGCTTCAAAGTGGACTCAGTGGTTGCTCCGATGACATTTCCGGGAGGATTGATCCATCCAGCATGCATATGAGTAGATGCCAAAGAAAAGCCCCAGTGCAAGGCGCTACATGGGGTGTCATCAGCCCTGACAGATGCAAAGGCTACCATGAGAACCACTGGTCCTGCTTCAAAGTGGACTCAGTGGTTGCTCCGATGACATTTCCGGGAGGATTGATCCATCCAGCATGCATATGAGTAGATACCAAAGAAAAGCCCCAGTGCAAGGCGCTACATGGGGTGTCACTAGCTCAGCCAGACTCAAAGGCCGACCCTCAAGAATAAAGAAAGGTTGAGCTGTGAAAAAATGAAGATCCTACAGAAAAGCCCCCGTGCAAGGCGCTACATGGGGTATCATCAGCCCTGACAGATGCAAAGGCTACCATGAGAACCACTGGTCCTGCTTCAAAGTGGACTCAGTGGTTGCTCCGATGACATTTCCGGGAGGATTGATCCATCCAGCATGCATATGAGTAGATACCAAAGAAAAGCCCCAGTGCAAGGCGCTACATGGGGTGTCACTAGCTCAGCCAGACTCAAAGGCCAACCCTCAAGAATAAAGAAAGGTTGAGCTGTGAAAAAATGAAGATCCTACAGAAAAGCCCCCGTGCAAGGCGCTACATGGGGTGTCATCAGCCCTGACAGATGCAAAGGCTACCATGAGAACCACTGGTCCTGCTTCAAAGTGGACTCAGTGGTTGCTCCGATGACATTTCCGGGAGGATTGATCCATCCAGCATGCATATGAGTAGATGCCAAAGAAAAGCCCCAGTGCAAGGCGCTACATGGGGTGTCATCAGCCCTGACAGATGCAAAGGCTACCATGAGAACCACTGGTCCTGCTTCAAAGTGGACTCAGTGGTTGCTCCGATGACATTTCCGGGAGGATTGATCCATCCAGCATGCATATGAGTAGATACCAAAGAAAAGCCCCAGTGCAAGGCGCTACATGGGGTGTCATCAGCCCTGACAGATGCAAAGGCTACCATGAGAACCACTGGTCCTGCTTCAAAGTGGACTCAGTGGTTGCTCCGATGACATTTCCGGGAGGATTGATCCATCCAGCATGCATATGAGTAGATACCAAAGAAAAGCCCCAGTGCAAGGCGCTACATGGGGTGTCACTAGCTCAGCCAGACTCAAAGGCCGACCCTCAAGAATAAAGAAAGGTTGAGCTGTGAAAAAATGAAGATCCTACAGAAAAGCCCCCGTGCAAGGCGCTACATGGGGTGTCATCAGCCCTGACAGATGCAAAGGCTACCATGAGAACCACTGGTCCTGCTTCAAAGTGGACTCAGTGGTTGCTCCGATGACATTTCCGGGAGGATTGATCCATCCAGCATGCATATGAGTAGATACCAAAGAAAAGCCCCAGTGCAAGGCGCTACATGGGGTGTCACTAGCTCAGCCAGACTCAAAGGCCGACCCTCAAGAATAAAGAAAGGTTGAGCTGTGAAAAAATGAAGATCCTACAGAAAAGCCCCCGTGCAAGGCGCTACATGGGGTGTCATCAGCCCTGACAGATGCAAAGGCTACCATGAGAACCACTGGTCCTGCTTCAAAGTGGACTCAGTGGTTGCTCCGATGACATTTCCGGGAGGATTGATCCATCCAGCATGCATATGAGTAGATGCCAAAGAAAAGCCCCAGTGCAAGGCGCTACATGGGGTGTCATCAGCCCTGACAGATGCAAAGGCTACCATGAGAACCACTGGTCCTGCTTCAAAGTGGACTCAGTGGTTGCTCCGATGACATTTCCGGGAGGATTGATCCATCCAGCATGCATATGAGTAGATACCAAAGAAAAGCCCCAGTGCAAGGCGCTACATGGGGTGTCACTAGCTCAGCCAGACTCAAAGGCCGACCCTCAAGAATAAAGAAAGGTTGAGCTGTGAAAAAATGAAGATCCTACAGAAAAGCCCCCGTGCAAGGCGTTACATGGGGTGTCATCAGCCCTGACAGATGCAAAGGCTACCATGAGAACCACTGGTCCTGCTTCAAAGTGGACTCAGTGGTTGCTCCGATGACATTTCCGGGAGGATTGATCCATCCAGCATGCATATGAGTAGATACCAAAGAAAAGCCCCAGTGCAAGGCGCTACATGGGGTGTCACTAGCTCAGCCAGACTCAAAGGCCGACCCTCAAGAATAAAGAAAGGTTGAGCTGTGAAAAAATGAAGATCCTACAGAAAAGCCCCCGTGCAAGGCGTTACATGGGGTGTCATCAGCCCTGACAGATGCAAAGGCTACCATGAGAACCACTGGTCCTGCTTCAAAGTGGACTCAGTGGTTGCTCCGATGACATTTCCGGGAGGATTGATCCATCCAGCATGCATATGAGTAGATGCCAAAGAAAAGCCCCAGTGCAAGGCGCTACATGGGGTGTCATCAGCCCTGACAGATGCAAAGGCTACCATGAGAACCACTGGTCCTGCTTCAAAGTGGACTCAGTGGTTGCTCCGATGACATTTCCGGGAGGATTGATCCATCCAGCATGCATATGAGTAGATACCAAAGAAAAGCCCCAGTGCAAGGCGCTACATGGGGTGTCACTAGCTCAGCCAGACTCAAAGGCCGACCCTCAAGAATAAAGAAAGGTTGAGCTGTGAAAAAATGAAGATCCTACAGAAAAGCCCCCGTGCAAGGCGCTACATGGGGTGTCATCAGCCCTGACAGATGCAAAGGCTACCATGAGAACCACTGGTCCTGCTTCAAAGTGGACTCAGTGGTTGCTCCGATGACATTTCCGGGAGGATTGATCCATCCAGCATGCATATGAGTGATGCCAAAGAAAAGCCCCAGTGCAAGGCGCTACATGGGGTGTCATCAGCCCTGACAGATGCAAAGGCTACCATGAGAACCACTGGTCCTGCTTCAAAGTGGACTCAGTGGTTGCTCCGATGACATTTCCGGGAGGATTGATCCATCCAGCATGCATATGAGTAGATACCAAAGAAAAGCCCCAGTGCAAGGCGCTACATGGGGTGTCACTAGCTCAGCCAGACTCAAAGGCCGACCCTCAAGAATAAAGAAAGGTTGAGCTGTGAAAAAATGAAGATCCTACAGAAAAGCCCCCGTGCAAGGCGCTACATGGGGTGTCATCAGCCCTGACAGATGCAAAGGCTACCATGAGAACCACTGGTCCTGCTTCAAAGTGGACTCAGTGGTTGCTCCGATGACATTTCCGGGAGGATTGATCCATCCAGCATGCATATGAGTAGATACCAAAGAAAAGCCCCAGTGCAAGGCGCTACATGGGGTGTCACTAGCTCAGCCAGACTCAAAGGCCGACCCTCAAGAATAAAGAAAGGTTGAGCTGTGAAAAAATGAAGATCCTACAGAAAAGCCCCCGTGCAAGGCGCTACATGGGGTGTCATCAGCCCTGACAGATGCAAAGGCTACCATGAGAACCACTGGTCCTGCTTCAAAGTGGACTCAGTGGTTGCTCCGATGACATTTCCGGGAGGATTGATCCATCCAGCATGCATATGAGTAGATGCCAAAGAAAAGCCCCAGTGCAAGGCGCTACATGGGGTGTCATCAGCCCTGACAGATGCAAAGGCTACCATGAGAACCACTGGTCCTGCTTCAAAGTGGACTCAGTGGTTGCTCCGATGACATTTCCGGGAGGATTGATCCATCCAGCATGCATATGAGTAGATACCAAAGAAAAGCCCCAGTGCAAGGCGCTACATGGGGTGTCACTAGCTCAGCCAGACTCAAAGGCCGACCCTCAAGAATAAAGAAAGGTTGAGCTGTGAAAAAATGAAGATCCTACAGAAAAGCCCCCGTGCAAGGCGCTACATGGGGTATCATCAGCCCTGACAGATGCAAAGGCTACCATGAGAACCACTGGTCCTGCTTCAAAGTGGACTCAGTGGTTGCTCCGATGACATTTCCGGGAGGATTGATCCATCCAGCATGCATATGAGTAGATGCCAAAGAAAAGCCCCAGTGCAAGGCGCTACATGGGGTGTCATCAGCCCTGACAGATGCAAAGGCTACCATGAGAACCACTGGTCCTGCTTCAAAGTGGACTCAGTGGTTGCTCCGATGACATTTCCGGGAGGATTGATCCATCCAGCATGCATATGAGTAGATGCCAAAGAAAAGCCCCAGTGCAAGGCGCTACATGGGGTGTCATCAGCCCTGACAGATGCAAAGGCTACCATGAGAACCACTGGTCCTGCTTCAAAGTGGACTCAGTGGTTGCTCCGATAACATTTCCGGGAGGATTGATCCATCCAGCATGCATATGAGTAGATACCAAAGAAAAGCCCCAGTGCAAGGCGCTACATGGGGTGTCACTAGCTCAGCCAGACTCAAAGGCCGACCCTCAAGAATAAAGAAAGGTTGAGCTGTGAAAAAATGAAGATCCTACAGAAAAGCCCCCGTGCAAGGCGCTACATGGGGTGTCATCAGCCCTGACAGATGCAAAGGCTACCATGAGAACCACTGGTCCTGCTTCAAAGTGGACTCAGTGGTTGCTCCGATGACATTTCCGGGAGGATTGATCCATCCAGCATGCATATGAGTAGATGCCAAAGAAAAGCCCCAGTGCAAGGCGCTACATGGGGTGTCATCAGCCCTGACAGATGCAAAGGCTACCATGAGAACCACTGGTCCTGCTTCAAAGTGGACTCAGTGGTTGCTCCGATGACATTTCCGGGAGGATTGATCCATCCAGCATGCATATGAGTAGATACCAAAGAAAAGCCCCAGTGCAAGGCGCTACATGGGGTGTCACTAGCTCAGCCAGACTCAAAGGCCGACCCTCAAGAATAAAGAAAGGTTGAGCTGTGAAAAAATGAAGATCCTACAGAAAAGCCCCCGTGCAAGGCGCTACATGGGGTGTCATCAGCCCTGACAGATGCAAAGGCTACCATGAGAACCACTGGTCCTGCTTCAAAGTGGACTCAGTGGTTGCTCCGATGACATTTCCGGGAGGATTGATCCATCCAGCATGCATATGAGTAGATGCCAAAGAAAAGCCCCAGTGCAAGGCGCTACATGGGGTGTCATCAGCCCTGACAGATGCAAAGGCTACCATGAGAACCACTGGTCCTGCTTCAAAGTGGACTCAGTGGTTGCTCCGATGACATTTCCGGGAGGATTGATCCATCCAGCATGCATATGAGTAGATACCAAAGAAAAGCCCCAGTGCAAGGCGCTACATGGGGTGTCACTAGCTCAGCCAGACTCAAAGGCCGACCCTCAAGAATAAAGAAAGGTTGAGCTGTGAAAAAATGAAGATCCTACAGAAAAGCCCCCGTGCAAGGCGCTACATGGGGTGTCATCAGCCCTGACAGATGCAAAGGCTACCATGAGAACCACTGGTCCTGCTTCAAAGTGGACTCAGTGGTTGCTCCGATGACATTTCCGGGAGGATTGATCCATCCAGCATGCATATGAGTAGATGCCAAAGAAAAGCCCCAGTGCAAGGCGCTACATGGGGTGTCATCAGCCCTGACAGATGCAAAGGCTACCATGAGAACCACTGGTCCTGCTTCAAAGTGGACTCAGTGGTTGCTCCGATGACATTTCCGGGAGGATTGATCCATCCAGCATGCATATGAGTAGATACCAAAGAAAAGCCCCAGTGCAAGGCGCTACATGGGGTGTCACTAGCTCAGCCAGACTCAAAGGCCGACCCTCAAGAATAAAGAAAGGTTGAGCTGTGAAAAAATGAAGATCCTACAGAAAAGCCCCCGTGCAAGGCGCTACATGGGGTGTCATCAGCCCTGACAGATGCAAAGGCTACCATGAGAACCACTGGTCCTGCTTCAAAGTGGACTCAGTGGTTGCTCCGATGACATTTCCGGGAGGATTGATCCATCCAGCATGCATATGAGTAGATGCCAAAGAAAAGCCCCAGTGCAAGGCGCTACATGGGGTGTCATCAGCCCTGACAGATGCAAAGGCTACCATGAGAACCACTGGTCCTGCTTCAAAGTGGACTCAGTGGTTGCTCCGATGACATTTCCGGGAGGATTGATCCATCCAGCATGCATATGAGTAGATACCAAAGAAAAGCCCCAGTGCAAGGCGCTACATGGGGTGTCACTAGCTCAGCCAGACTCAAAGGCCGACCCTCAAGAATAAAGAAAGGTCGAGCTGTGAAAAAATGAAGATCCTACAGAAAAGCCCCCCTCGGTCTCTTCATAGCAGCCTCCTGCTCGTCGTCGCTCTCTTCCCTGCGTCGTTTTGTGGAAGAGCCGAGGCCAGAAGTTGAGGGAACTACTGCATCTGTGAGCTCTTCTGAAGAATCTTCCAAGATAAAGTCAATGAAGTCTTCAAAGTCCTCGTCCTCAATGACAATGTCTTCAAAGTCCTCGTCCTCAATGACAATGATGTCAGTCTCTTCAGGTTGCAAATACCCGTACCTGTCCATAATAACATCAAAAACCCCTTCCCAAATACCATAACTAGGGTACCGGTTGAAAACAGTATAGAAAGTAGGAAGGTTGGGAGCAGGGTAGGAAACGAGCTGGAAAGCAGGGTAGTAACCTGGAACAGGACTAAAGCAGTGTTGTCCCGCTATCAGAAATTGTGGTTGTAGGAACTGCAACTCACCCCTACCCTCCTGAAGCCAGTCAAAGCCAACCTCGTCCTCGGGCAAAAGGGCGGCAAAAGGGCGGCATCAGGGCGGACTGAGGTAGGAAGAAAAACATTTATTAAAAAAAACGTCACATCCACAAGCCACCAACTAACACAAAGCCACCGCTAGTCTGATTCAAAAGGCAACTATTTCAGTATTTATCAGGAGCAAATTATGAAAATGCTATTTCCATGTGAGACCATAGCCACGGTCCAAACTGATTCTATAGGGAAAGGCCAGTGTGCACATTATCACCAGCCGAGCACTTTTAAAAAACGCTCTTACATTTGGAACTGGATTCAGAAAACGTCATTCACATATAATATAATCAGACATTTGCCCAAACTATTTTCCACTCCTTCATAGTATATATGCACTCATTCAGGCTCATAACAATATTGATCCGTTGGTGCATTTTAATGAATATCTTGAAGCTAGCTCTCAAATGTTCCTTCTTTTACTTATATCTTGCCATGGTGCAAGAAGAGTTCTATTTCTAAAATGGTGGAGGCGCCATTTTGTTTCCGAGATTGTCAACACAAAAATCGACGATTTGATCCCCTCAAACAAAAATAACGGTGTTTTCATGTCCCTACACATGTGTTAACACATTCCACACCTATTTCGAAGAAGAAAGTCCAGTCTTAACATATTGTTTTACACCAGAAACTGTGAGTGGCCTCACAATATGAGTTTTTCTAATAGCTAGTTTAAATGCTGAACATTCTTTAGCTTAATATTTAGCTTAATATTCTTAATTTAACGTAATTAAACGCACGTTTTGTACTGCAATGGCCTTTTATGGAGTCAAGGAACATTAACAAACACATTTGGCATGAAATTTAAAAAATAAATAAAAATGTTTTACCTGTAGGTCCGAAGATCTGGTCTGGTCTGCCCACCGGGGCCGGGGGTCCACTGGAAGCCATTCTGTCCAACTGGTATTGTTTGCTGTAGGTATTCAACTCAGTTCGCCAACAGTTTGTTTTGGAGGTGATCAGATGTCTGAGAGCTCAATCTTGTAGGTGCAGCATAAACTTCAAGTGCAACTCAGAAACGCCGTTTTTCTATGACGTCACTATTAGCAAAGCACCGGTTTACAACTCGTTTTCAATGGAAGCTACGAACTGATGCCCGACACTAGTCTAGCTGTCCTTGACCGCTCAAATTGTTGGTCCGCTTTTATCTACCCACAATTCCTGTTCTGTTCCGTCGTAAAAATAAAATGTAAGAAAAACAAACCGTTTGCCGGTTCTCCGAGCTATTTTACGGCAGAACTACGTCAACAAGCACTTGAGAGACACTTCAACGGCGACAATGTAGCCGGACGCTTTTGTAGCTTTGCCGCTCGTAGTGTGAACATAGCATCAGGAAGATGTACAGTTTGTTATCCCCTTCGTCGCTTAACACACATGTCGCTCCCGTGACTGTCTCGTCTCATGTCTCTGCTCTCTGTATGAGCTGCAGTTCCCAGTTGAGCCCTGTTTCCGTTCTCCTTTACTATTCAAATGATCCACCATGAATGTCGGCTCTAACTCCAGATGAAAGGCACTTTATCAGTGAATTATTATCTCGATTCCATCGTGTCGGTTTCCTCCTTGGAGGAAAGATTAAAAAAAGTGATCCGTTCCGATGCATTTTGTATAAATAGCCTGAACTGAACTTGTTTGTGTATGTTGGCCGTGCCTGCAGCTGGCATGCTGGCAGAGGGCCTCTGGCTACAGAAAGGCTTCTTATAGATACATAGAATAATGTATGGTATTTGACAGACACTATGATTTACATTTTAAATGTCATTTAGGACCATGCAGAATCCTCACTGTTAATGTCGTGTTCTGCTTATTGAGCTTCTCAGGCTGCTAATACCGTACCAATGCAAGCTCATTGTCGTTTTCGACACTTCCTCCCAGCTGTGTGACTTCGGCCTTCGCATGTCCACCTGTAACACCCCAGGGGAGGCCGTCCCCATCGCAGCAAGGAAACGGGTGGTGGCCACGTGGGTGCAGGTCAGGAGGCTGCTGCAGCAGGAGATTGGCTCAAAGATGGACACTAAAGATCAGGTACCATTCTCTGCTGGCTGGTCTATGATGGTTTGTCATCATTGCTCAGCCTGTAGGAAATCATTTTGATGGATGGCAAGTTCTAGCCATAGACTGCACGTCTTTTAAAGCTACCTTCCACAGAGAGGAACATACTAGTGTCTGGTGCAATCCCTGTCTGTCATGACAGGCTAGACCATCACTGACAAAGTCCTGGAACAGGATCTCTAGAGAAGAGTGGGGACCCTATGTTCATTACATTGTAGTCCAGCATTGGGTTGGAATAACTTCAAATTAGTTACAAATTGTAAGATATTTATAAACACAATTATCCAAACGATGCAGAACATTTTTCATGTTAATTCACAGACCAATAGCCGACACTCTGCAGTGACTAGTGCAGTGACAGTGGTATTTGAGAAAACAAAGGCACCACACAAACTGTTGCTAAATAATATCCTCAAATACGAGAGAAGGGAGTAAAACATGGACACATGAGACCACATGAGTCCTGGAACGTGTTTAAAGCAGACAACTCACGGCACTCGTTACACAACGCGTTACAAGTGGAACACTTTGATCGAGCTAGAGCACCTTTCACTTCCACTGCTCTCCACCATTATGAACCACATCCTCATCGACGACCTCACCCTCTCCCCGTCTCCAGACTCCGTACATTGTTGTTGTCTTGCTCTTCTTGCTGTGAGTGCGTGAGCGGTAGTCTGGGACGGGGCAGGCAGGCAGCTGCACTTTGCTGCGGTGAATGGCTTTAACCCGGCTTTGCTGCTCCAGCTGATAATGTCCAAGAAAAACAACAGAAACCAGTCAGTCTTGCAATGTTTGTGAACTTATTTATTTTGTATTCCTTGGAGGGGATGGTATCCCTATTCTGAAAGCTTTTGTTCTGAAAGCTTTTGTTGTCCAACACAAAAAAATGTGAAATGTAAAGAAGAGTGAATACTCGCTGAGACTGTTTTCATAACATAATCACGTCACATGCACAATGCATCCTGTATTACATTATGGCTCTTCTTTAATGGGCTTATAATATTGTAGCTGATGACATTTTTGATCATCTTTTTGATGCGGTAGGTGTTACTTCCATATTACAGCATTGTATACAGCCTGATGTGCTTTGAGTCACAGCTACAAAAGGTTTGTTTCTCGCATTGCAACTTAGGAAGTGTAGCGTTAATATAAATGTTAATCTCAATAAATCCTTCATGAACTAATTTTCCACACAATAGCAAGTCATACATTATCAACTGAGGTCAGGAAACATGCAATATGATGATCCCACTGCAGCTTCATGTATGATTTATAAGCGAATAATAATACATGTATCTGTATTTTCTACAATTAAACATATGGGATTGGTGTGTGTTCAGCGTGCATTGGTTTCTTCCCCGTCTTTGCAGTGTGAGAACGAGGAGGTGTCGGCGATGACGCGCGTGCTGGTTGCAGTGGAGATGCTCCAGTGCAACAGGAACCCGAGGCATGGGGAGTTCTCTGTTCCCGGTCTCCCGTCGGTACGTATACGTCTCCGCTCACGGTTTTCTCTCCAGTGGCTGTTGCCCAGATGGGGACAACAGATGGCGAGGTGGCCCGTGTGCACACTGACACTGTCTGCATCTCATCATGTGTCAATATCTTCAAAACGACTGCAGCTGCCGCCATAATAATGCTTTGGTTGGGTCTAAACTTTGTAACTCTGTGGAGAATCCTTCTTCTTGACGCCCTTTGACCTTTTTCCACATGTTTTATCTTTTGTCTCATCCGTCCACGTCTCCTTGTCTCTCCTCCTTCCTTTCCTCCCCATTATCATTCACTCCTTCCTCTCGTCTTTTGAATTCTATACATTTCTTTTTTACATCACCCCCTTGTCCTTCCTTTTCTTTTTTCTCTCCGCTTCTCCTTTAATATTCTTCCTTCTAATGTTTCATGTCCTGTGTACCTCTAATCACTCACCTCACTCCTTGTCTACCTTTCCCTCCATCCCCTGACTACTTCCAACATTTGCTCCACACCTTAACTCCGTGCTCGTCCTTTTTCTCATGCTTGTCTTTACTTTTTTGACTTAACTCCTCTGCTTACCGCCTCCTGTCTTTTCCCTCGCCAATCCTTTCTTCTGTTCTGCTTTTTGTCTTCCATCACACTCTTTGCCTTTCCCCCTTTTACTCACTCCTCCCAATTTACTCCATTCCCTGCCTGCATTACTTTACCCCCCTCCCATATTTTTCCCTCCCTTATTTTCATTCTCTCACATTTAATTGCCCCTCGTCTTTTCTCAACCTCCCTCTTATCTTTTTTCTCACTCAATCTTCCCCCTCTTTTCCCACATCACCCTCCCCTCATCCTCCTCCCCTCCCACCTCTCTCCTCGCCTGAAAGCTGGTGAGCATGGCGTCTGAATGCAGCTGGACTGACGCCGTGGTGGAGTTGCAGGTGTGGTGCCAGCTGGCTGCCTGCTGCCACCATGCCAAGGACCACAGCTTGGTGCTGCGCTGCACCGAGAGCGCTCTGCAGCTGCAAGAAGCAGCAGCAAAGAGCCTCAGCGCCATGCCCTGTGTTTTGTAAGTGTAGTTGGCTGATTACAATTGATTTACACAATAAGAGAATTTTAGAAATGCCCGGGGTTAGATCTGTTGTTTTACAACTCTTAAAAAAAAAGAAAAAAAGAAGAGAGACAACATGTGTGTGCTCGGTTATGGAAAGCAGTATAAGTGGGTGTTAGGGGTGGTTGAGATTTGTGCTTCCAAAGCTCTCTGAGGAGGAAGTGACATCTTGTGCATATTCAAGAGTATTGCAGTTGATGAGCAAGCGTTGCTTTCCTTCTTTCTTTTTTTTTGCATGAAGTTGCAAAGTTTTGCAAAGTGTCACATATTTTGGGCATGTCAAATATATTTTTTTAATTGTGATTGTTTTGACTTTGATTGGCAGCTAATACATTTCCTCATTTCCCTAGGTACGGCCTGACTGCGGTGAACGAGCTGCTCAGCAGTGCTGCTTGTTTGCGAGGGTTGAGTTTAGTCCACGAGTCCAGTGGAGATCTACACACCTACAGGGAGGCTATGAAGGTGATCCTGTCCAGTGTCAGGTGCTGTTTACAGTCACATTATGTATCGACTAATGCCATGAGCATTACTCGAAACCTTTCTAAACATGTGTTGGCTATCTTCTTGTGTCCATAGCAATGCAGAGAAGGCTGAGAATCCAGCGTTGTGTGTGGCAGCTGCCAGGCATTACTGGAACACATGTCTACCCCTGACTCAGGCTCCTGGGGAAAGATGGCAGCTCCAAGAGCCCCTGGAGAAGATCCTGACTGCTCTGGTTAACACCAACATAAAGCATGCAAATGTACGGACCCTTCATTCGTAATATTTACTCATTCACTCTAACCCATACACATTGTTTCCATGTTGGTGTCACATGCACGCATCAGCCGGGGGTTTTAATGTGAACAAAACTAAATCCTTTGAGGGTATATCTGTGATGTTTGGACCCCCCACCCCCCAGGTCTTTGCAAAAAATGGCAAAAATGATCATTTACTATGTAAAGGCACAAAACTGACGACATGTTGAAGACACAAATTGTATATCCCCACACAAAGTGACCCTCCAGATAAACATCAAAGTTTGGAATTGTTTCACAAAGGTTACATTTCAATGTATGTGTATATATTAGTGCTGGGCAAGTTAACACATTATTATCACGTTAACGCATGAATTAATTAACGCTGACAATTATTTTATCAGACAGACAGACAGACAGAAATAAACAGAGAAGCCGTGGGCTGCACCAGCTGTTGCTCTCCCTGGAGACTAGTGGACATCGCTGCGGTAAAGTCAGCAGACACTCGGATATCCGTGGTCAACTCAGCAGACACTTACATGTTAGTGCACCTATATGCTCAAATTCACGGTAAACTCATTTAAACGGCACAGATCGGGAGCGAGCGAAGGACTTTGACAGTTAGAGGAAACATTAATGTGAGACAACATCCGGTTTCTTCAGACGAACATCCGGTTTTCAGAATAAGATGCCAACAAAGTATGAATTATATTCACATTAAGTACAAAACATGCTACCTGCATCTCGTGAACCAAATGTTATTGCCTTTTTGTTCATATAGCAGTACTTTTAAAATAAAAGTGCGCAATACACAACTTTACAATTCATGATTGAACTTTGCCATAACAATGCGATTAATCGCGATTAAATATTTTAATCGTTGCCCAGCACGAGTATATGTGTGTGTGTGTGTGTATATATATATACACACACACACATCTATATATATCTATATATATATATATATATATATATATATATATGTATATGTATGTATATGTATATGTATATGTATATGTATATATGTATATATGTATATATATGTATATATATATATGTGTATATATATATATATGTGTGTATGTATATATATATATATGTGTGTGTGTATATATATATATATATATGTGTGTGTGTGTGTGTGTATGTGTGTGTGTGTGTGTGTGTGTGTATAAGATATTTGAATAGAGGAGTTACAGCGTTTCCAGTACAATCGCTTTAATCCAGTGTGTAGATACTCTCCATTTTTCAGCACCCGGCTCAAACCTAAGATGTCCCACAGCTCCCGTTTTTGCATTTCTGTTCTGTCTAACAACTATGCATTATCAGCGGTGCACTTAACTCCAAACAGGAGCGATACAGCAGCACAACAGGGAAACCAACAACACAGACTCTGCCCCTCTGCTGAAATGCTCCAGCTCCAGCATCAGACAAGTCTTTCCCGACACTTTACATTTTTCAGTCATGCCAGCTGCTGACAGGGCGAAAGCTCTGCCAAAAAGAAGCACGAGCATTAAAATGAATAACAAGCGAGCAAAACAAGGATTGAATGACAGACAAACTGACCTTTCATGTTCTGCTATTTTCTTTCCAACAACTTCAGTTTGGTTGCTCTAAAGCTGAGTAAAATAGGCGGCACAGTTCTTAAACTTGCTCAGTCATCTTTAATTGATGAAACACATTTTCTTGAGGGCAGAAGTGTGGAAAAATGAAAGCGTCTCCCAAATGCCGCCTGTGGACAGCGATCCAGCCAGGGTGATAAACACGCCTTCCAATGCAAAAATACCTTCACATCCATAATTCACGGCTCATTTGCGGATTCAGAATGATGTTGGTATGTTGTGTTTATTCCAACATGCCATAGTGACTCAATGGGATTATTTTTCTGTGTAGGATGCCCAACTGTGAACATCACAAATGACTACGTCAGTGAAGCCAGTATTGTCCCATGCTGTGGGTGTGGAAGGGGATTCACAGATAAGGGGGCAGGGTGATAGACAGCAAGGTCAGATAGCAATTTATGTTCGACGTCAGTGAGCTTTGAGTACGACGAACACCCACCAGCACCAGCAGAACTCTGCTGCTGTAGCGACTTAAGTGTTAACCCTTTCCCTTTTTATTTCAGAAGCAGGGCAAAGTGAAAGGCTCGCTCACCTTGACAGCACTGCCTCTTGGGAGTTCTAAGCATGAAGCAACAGGTGAGTGGTAGAAGAACCCTGACACGGCTCAGTTGTGAAATCTCTGTTTGATCATTTTCAGATGGCTTCATGTTTTGTTCTGCTTCCTGCTATGAATCTGATTGACCACCTGTGTACCTAGTTTACTCTAACAATTTGTTGTTCCATCTATTATTTATATTCATTCCACAATAAACAATTACGCTTTTTTTTTTAAGCTGTGACATTTGCATTTGGATGGGCTATCTGGGAGAGCTGAGTTTCTTAGATCTACGTTGATAATGGCTTTGTGAACACACTCTTACATGACAACACAGATCAATCATCTGAGCAGAATACCTGTGTATCTATGCATGTGAGCAGATGAAGAGGACCTCACCCTGAGAGCAGCCATATACAGTCTGTTGCTCCACATCCACATCGATAAAACCGACTGGAAAAGTGCTCTGCAGCTGCTGGACCGAGCTATCGGAGACATGCCTCGCACCAGACACCGGCTGTGAGTAAAAAACACCGAAAAGAAGAAATAACACACAGGGGAGGGAAAAGATACGAGAGTGACAGAAACAGATGGTATTGTCCTCTGTGTTTTACCAGACCGCTGCTGCAACACAGAATACTGCTCAAAGCTCAACAGGGGGAAAGCGTACTGACTGACGTGCAGAAGTTACAAGACGAAGGAGAGCCGTGCTGTTCACTAATGTGGCACCGGGTGGCACTGTGTGCTGGCAACATAACCCAGCAGCTCACCTGCTACCAGAAGTCCATCACCTCTCTGTCGGTAATGTTCTGGCACCATATCTGTATAATTACTTAAACCTGGTACGTCAGCAGATTAATGCAGATCGATCATGTTGGAATCTGTCATAATGGAGAAGTCTGGTCTTAAAGTGAATCCTTTTATTTACTGTGTCTTTTGGCACTGAGCAAAGGTAACATTTTTATCTAAGTCTCTATCGCCATCATGTGGAGCCACTACGTCAGTGCAGCTGTGTTTCCAAGTGTCCCTTTATACAGGAGGAGAGCGTCTCAATTGGAGATAAGTTAAGGTTAGGGTAAGAGTCAGGCTTAGGATGAAATAAATCCTTTCTACCATCTAAAGACGTCACTTCATCCCCAGCTCCAGGCCACATAAAGGACTGTTTCCTGTCAACTGTTAAAAAAACAACAACTTTTGATTTGATTGACTTTTGTGTTTGTGAACAGAGTGAAGAGACTCCGTGGCAGAAGGTCAGCCTTCTGCTGGAGTTTGGAGAGTGGTTGTACTGTCACAACTTCCCCGAAGCCGATGCCCAACACCAGGTCCAGTGGGCCATAGACATCCTTCTACACTTGGAAAGTGAACAGGCAGAAGGATCAGGTAGAACGCATCGACTCGTCTTGTTCATTGTATCACAACTGTGTGACTGACCAGTTAGTTGTGTTAACTATGTTACCGTGTACTCTTAAAATCTACAGGCAAAGTTCACCGATTTTCAGAATTCCCCTTGAGGGACCCATGTGGGCAACACGGTGTTAGTCTGAGCAGTAACATCTGATCTGTCTGATCCAGAAAGGAGCCGTGCCACAGCTTTTTGATAATTTCATCAGCAATTTGTACCCTCATTTTGATTGTGTAAACATTAAACAAAGCAATTATTGTTCAGAGGAAAAGGAACTGACTGGACAAAGAAGCAGATTTCTCAACCTCCCATGTGAGCATAGCGTAGCGCTATTTAAAAGACTGAGGGGTCCTTTGTATTCTCCTGCTATGAGCCCCGTTAACTATTCCCTGAGAGACCAACTGAACACCCAAATAACAGAACAAGTGGGAACTAATTACAGATATATGTGCCTCTGCATTGTTGGCTTCATTTGTTATTCTTAGTGTAATGATGCTGTGCAATTCTACTTCCGGATTATTCTACACATCTGTTAAACGCTTGTCACAGTCAATCTTTCATGTTGTTTTTCCTCTAGAGGACGACTCCAAAAAACAGGATCTGAGCTCAGCGGAAGGCGAGTCCCTGGTGGGAGTACGGGGCGTGTTATTGACGGAAGGTTTGTCGGATCTGAAGGAGGTGCGGCGCCTCGACAGCTTGGTACGAGCGCACGCTCTGCTCGCTGTCATGGCGGACAGGACTTCACCCGAGCACCAGCTTCACCTGCTCAGAGCCTGCGTCTTTGTGCTGCGGATATGGCAGGTAGTGCGTCTCTAACTCTGACAATGTGGACGATGAGGCTGTTGTTCAAATGCGTAGTCGAATGTTTAAGTTGAGTGTGGAGCGTGTGTGCACCGTCTGTCACTCCAGGTGTCCATGGGGGTAGTTTGGGAGATTTCCAATGAGATGGCAAAGAGCCAGCCTCCGACCTCTGCTGCATCCAAAAGGGACAAAGCCAAGGGCCAAGGCAGAAAAGGGAAAGCTGTAAGTCTTATTGCTCAAACTTCATTTTGAATAGCGTTGATTTACACGGCTTAGTGTAAAGCCCTAGGTATTTACCTTCCAATGATAAAGCGGTGGCTTTGATTGGTTTGTCAATAACAGTCATCTACCGTTTAATATATCAAAATAATCTGTTTCGACCAGCCTACCCCTGCAGAAGAGAGACCTGAAGCCGTTGTCTTGGATCAGGAGCTTCCTTCCACGCCACAGGACTGGGCTCGCTACGTCTGTCCTGAACAGGCCCGGCTCATCTTCAGAACCAGCGCTCACCCCCACTGCATCAATGCACACAGCATTACAAAGCAGGCAGGTCTCAGAGTCATCACTATACCGGGTATGGTGTTGTCCCTCATTTCAGTCTGGTTTTCAGCATAGCAGGGATTGTGGCTGCTGGTTGTATAGAACTAGGGGTGACACTTGGTGTCGATGTCGCTCTAAGAAGCTGTCCTTTGTTGGTGAAGAGGAAGTTCATTTATTGATCTCTGTGGGTCACATTCTGATGTTCTAAGAGGTTGAAACTTCAGCATTCTGAAATAAATATGTGTTGAGATTGGGTTTGATGGCACCGGGGCCACTTCCTGTTCTGATAAAGCACCGGATAGTATTAATATGGAACATTTTTCGGCTATGCACGTAAGAATATGGTTTTTATTTCTGTATTTTTGATTTTGTTTGGCTGCAGACTCGAAGCCTGTTTTGTCTCGACCTGCTGGAAAAGGAGCTCCACTCCCTCTCACTCGACCACCTGACGCTGCCCATCATGCATCTTGCTGAGACCATCGCTCAAGACCTGTTGGAGAGGAGGAGCCTCTCAGACCTCTACCGACTGAGGTAAGAACACTGGGGAGTTAAACGGGGAAACTCCACAGCTCTTACACGTTAAAGTCCTTTGGGAGTAGTACTGCATGTGAGAGGAAATACACACCCGATCTCCAACCGAACTGTCTGCAGTCCAGTTGCATTGTGGGTAATCTAGATGCCAGGTTTTGACCGGGAAGAGGAATGCATTGGATTAAAAACCTGGTTATGCTGCATCGATTTCGATCCTTTTTCTTAACTGAACATTGCATGTTTGAAAATGTTGTCAAAGTGCAATGCTAAAGTTTTTAAATATATTATATACATTTACTTTAATTGAATTGTGTGACACTGCAAGCTAATGATTTGACTAAAGTCAAACTTGCTTCATTTACAGTCAACCGTCCAATCACAGAACTGATGAGCATCAACTTATAGCCGAATTAGTTACCGTACTTTTAGTTACTTTCAGAAATAATGAAGTGACTTTGTATGTCTCTTGTGGCTCTTTCTTCTCCCCCAATTAGGATTGTGAGGCGCTGTAGTCAGCTGGGTTTGGAGACGCATTCACCGTATCAGGAGGAGCTCCTGAATCTGAGTAAGATCCAAGAACAAGAACAGATGGGGTAAGACAACACGGCCGTACAGATTTATTGCTTGTACATTTAGCTTAAATGACCTGTGATCTCATGTTCATGGTTCCAGGTGCCACAAAGTGATGGCTTTGTCACAGGAGAGAAGAGGCCTTCACAAAGCTTCCAATCAGGTGCTTCTTACAAAGTAGATAGATGGATGTTTTCAATTCTGCTTCAAATCAACTCAAAGAAATGACAATGAACATGAACAACGTTTGACTTACTCTAGTTGTATTACTTCTAGGAGGATTGTTAGCAATCGCTCACAGGTGACTTATATTGATGGAGATTGACGATGGTATCGTTCTTTTATTGTGTTTCTTTTCTTTTCTGTTGCTTCCGTTCTTTCGCATGGTGGTGTGGATGTTTGTGTGTTGTTGCACTTGTATACAGTATGTCTTTACCATTTAAATCAATAAAAAGTGAATAGTCTATTGTGGTGATTTTTCAGACGGTGGAGGTGGGTGGAATGGCTGGCTTTGGGCGACCGAGGAGTGATGTGTGTGCTCAGGACATCTCACCCCAATCAGACTGCAATTTTCGCAAATTCTGGAAACGCCGTTTTTCTATGACGTCACTATTATGCGACCACGCCCCCTCCACTAACGCAGGCATGCGTGTGTGAGAGAGATTGGATTTTATAGTAAATTGTGTAAATGTAAATAGTTTGGACTGTGTGTGTGTTTACAATAGGTGTTTCCATAAATCCGTGATGTGTGTGATCTGTGATGATAAACTTCACATCATCTTGACCCAGAGCATACATACAAGGTTCAACCAAGAATGAAACATGTCAGCAGTTTCATTTGTGTTGTTGTTGATTTATTATATAACATACTGAATAGAAAGGCAGTAGACATGAACTAAACTAAACTTGAATCACTGCATGCTTCCAACGACATCATGCAAAGATTGCACAATTCATGAAACCCAAATTGATCTCATTTAATTGAGTACCATGTGGGGCTTTTTATTTGTCACTGGATGATACCGAGCAGCCCTCGTCTGTTATTTTATTGCTTTGTGAAGTAATAAAATCACAGTTTTATTTTTGAATTGTTATTAATATTCAACTTTATATGCACATAGTGAGAAGATCACTTTGTGGTGCATTTTGCGACACATTTCTAAAAACAAGGGACACTAATGATGCATGTATGTCATCTGGACAACCTCCACATGATGGCAGTATTGTAACTTGATTCACTTTTTATTCACTGATATATTTTTGCCAACAGATGGCACCACAGTCTCCCTTGCAGTACTACTAGTAAGAAGCCCTCTTTTCTTCTTCCAAACACAATCATCCCATCTCCCCAATTAAGCAAGACAACACTGTGCGGGGTGAAACTGTAACATTAACTCAGACTGCAGACAGTATTGTTCTCAGCCGTGACCTCATTTTACACGTTTAGTCTGTTGCTCATTATCAGTCGGTGGGATAAGTCTGGGAGCAGGAAGGGTGGGAGAGTCTTCCTCTCGCTTTACTGTCAAATGTCTGTGTGTGATCATAACAATCCAACTGAGAGCTGGACTGAGATTTCTATCCAGTAGATATCATGCAAATTGAACACTGATTTGAAACAGCGTCTCCCCCCTGAACCAAATGTATTTACAAAACTCTCAGTTTAACTGATGTGGTGTTATATTATGAGTTCTGAAAATACTATAAGGTTGTCGTACATTGTCAGATTTTTGAATTATATCAGAAATATGATATTGTTTCCAAGACAAAGACATATTTAGAAAGTTTGTCACACATTTATTTGTATTGTGCTCCTCTGTAAACAGTATACATACAGTACATACAGTTTACATGAACATGCTGTGTTCTATGTGACAAATACAACTGTCTCCTTCTTGACTTGTGAGCAGATGCAAAGAGCTGCTGACGGCTTCCTGTGTGTGTGTGAGGAGCTTCCCAAACCCACCAGCACAGACGAAGCAGATGGAGACAAACTACGTCCTCTGTGCCGGTGGGGACGGGACGCCCCTCCTCCTCCTCTCGGCTGGTGGGTGGAGCGGGTGGTGTCGGAGGGGGGGGGAGGGGCAGGGAGGACGTCACCGTACTCACTGGGTCTCAGGAGTCCTGCCCTGTGAGACACAAACACAAGAGATGAATACTTTTAACTCAACTATACAACCTTTACATTGTTCAATGATGGAATCTTATTACTGATACTTCTGTCGTCTTAGTGAGGGATTACTTACTCAGCCCACTGAAAGAAAGGCGACCACCGCTCTCCATCTGGTCCTGCAGTCATCCATCCTTCTCATCTGGTCATGTGGTCTCTGTTGTCTAGGAGATCCAGGATGTTGCTTCCTGTGTTACAGCCATCGATACCTGAGTAAAAGAGACTTGGAAAACTTTTCTTAACGTTAGTAATTTTTACCATACCTATCAGCGCTAAAGTGGGTCAATCCAACGGCCCCAGTGCAAGGCGCTACATGGGGTGTCATCAGCCCTGACAGATGCAAAGGCTACCATGAGAACCACTGGTCCTGCTTCAAAGTGGACTCAGTGGTTGCTCCGATGACATTTCCGGGAGGATTGATCCATCCAGCATGCATATGAGTAGATACCAAAGAAAAGCCCCAGTGCAAGGCGCTACATGGGGTGTCACTAGCTCAGCCAGACTCAAAGGCCGACCCTCAAGAATAAAGAAAGGTTGAGCTGTGAAAAAATGAAGATCCTACAGAAAAGCCCCAGTGCAAGTCGCTACATGGGGTGTCACTAGCTCAGCCAGACTCAAAGGCCGACCCTCAAGAATAAAGAAAGGTCGAGCTGTGAAAAAATGAAGATCCTACAGAAAAGCCCCAGTGCAAGGCGCTACATGGGGTGTCACTAGCTCAGCCAGACTCAAAGGCCGACCCTCAAGAATAAAGAAAGGTTGAGCTGTGAAAAAATGAAGATCCTACAGAAAAGCCCCAGTGCAAGTCGCTACATGGGGTGTCACTAGCTCAGCCAGACTCAAAGGCCGACCCTCAAGAATAAAGAAAGGTCGAGCTGTGAAAAAATGAAGGTCCTACAGAAAAGCCCCAGTGCAAGGCGCTACATGGGGTGTCACTAGCTCAGCCAGACTCAAAGGCCGACCCTCAAGAATAAAGAAAGGTCGAGCTGTGAAAAAATGAAGATCCTACAGAAAAGCCCCCCTCGGTCTCTTCATAGCAGCCTCCTGCTCGTCGTCGCTCTCTTCCCTGCGTCGTTTTGTGGAAGAGCCGAGGCCAGAAGTTGAGGGAACTACTGCATCTGTGAGCTCTTCTGAAGAATCTTCCAAGATAAAGTCAATGAAGTCTTCAAAGTCCTCGTCCTCAATGACAATGTCTTCAAAGTCCTCGTCCTCAATGACAATGTCTTCAAAGTCCTCAATGACAATGATGTCAGTCTCTTCAGGTTGCAAATACCCGTACCTGTCCATAATAACATCAAAAAGCACTTCCCAAATACCATAACTAGGGTACCGGTTGAAAACAGTATAGAAAGTAGGAAGGTTGGGAGCAGGGTAGGAAACGAGCTGGAAAGCAGGGTAGTAACCTGGAACAGGACTAAAGCAGTGTTGTCCCGCTATCACAAATTGTGCTTGTAGGAACTGCAACTCACCCCTACCCTCCTGAAGCCAGTCAAAGCCAACCTCGTCCTCGGGCAAAAGGGCGGCATCAGGGCGGACTGAGGTAGGAAGAAAAACATTTATTAAAAAAAACGTCACATCCACAAGCCACCAACTAACACAAAGCCACCGCTAGTCTGATTCAAAAGGCAACTATTTCAGTATTTATCAGGAGCAAATTATGAAAATGCTATTTCCATGTGAGACCATAGCCACGGTCCAAACTGATTCTATAGGGAAAGGCCAGTGTGCACATTATCACCAGCCGAGCACTTTTAAAAAACGCTCTTACATTTGGAACTGGATTCAGAAAACGTCATTCACATATAATATAATCAGACATTTGCCCAAACTATTTTCCACTCCTTCATAGTATATATGCACTCATTCAGGCTCATAACAATATTGATCCGTTGGTGCATTTTAATGAATATCTTGAAGCTAGCTCTCAAATGTTCCTTCTTTTACTTATATCTTGCCATGGTGCAAGAAGAGTTCTATTTCTAAAATGGTGGAGGCGCCATTTTGTTTCCGAGATTGTCAACACAAAAATCGACGATTTGATCCCCTCAAACAAAAATAACGGTGTTTTCATGTCCCTACACATGTGTTAACACATTCCACACCTATTTCGAAGAAGAAAGTCCAGTCTTAACATATTGTTTTACACCAGAAACTGTGAGTGGCCTCACAATATGAGTTTTTCTAATAGCTAGTTTAAATGCTGAACATTCTTTAGCTTAATATTTAGCTTAATATTCTTAATTTAACGTAATTAAACGCACGTTTTGTACTGCAATGGCCTTTTATGGAGTCAAGGAACATTAACAAACACATTTGGCATGAAATTTAAAAAATAAATAAAAATGTTTTACCTGTAGGTCCGAAGATCTGGTCTGGTCTGCCCACCGGGGCCGGGGGTCCACTGGAAGCCATTCTGTCCAACTGGTATTGTTTGCTGTAGGTATTCAACTCAGTTCGCCAACAGTTTGTTTTGGAGGTGATCAGATGTCTGAGAGCTCAATCTTGTAGGTGCAGCATAAACTTCAAGTGCAACTCAGAAACGCCGTTTTTCTATGACGTCACTATTAGCAAAGCACCGGTTTACAACTCGTTTTCAATGGAAGCTACGAACTGATGCCCGACACTAGTCTAGCTGTCCTTGACCGCTCAAATTGTTGGTCCGCTTTTATCTACCCACAATTCCTGTTCTGTTCCGTCGTAAAAATAAAATGTAAGAAAAACAAACCGTTTGCCGGTTCTCCGAGCTATTTTACGGCAGAACTACGTCAACAAGCACTTGAGAGACACTTCAACGGCGACAATGTAGCCGGACGCTTTTGTAGCTTTGCCGCTCGTAGTGTGAACATAGCATCAGGAAGATGTACAGTTTGTTATCCCCTTCGTCGCTTAACACACATGTCGCTCCCGTGACTGTCTCGTCTCATGTCTCTGCTCTCTGTATGAGCTGCAGTTCCCAGTTGAGCCCTGTTTCCGTTCTCCTTTACTATTCAAATGATCCACCATGAATGTCGGCTCTAACTCCAGATGAAAGGCACTTTATCAGTGAATTATTATCTCGATTCCATCGTGTCGGTTTCCTCCTTGGAGGAAAGATTAAAAAAAGTGATCCGTTCCGATGCATTTTGTATAAATAGCCTGAACTGAACTTGTTTGTGTATGTTGGCCGTGCCTGCAGCTGGCATGCTGGCAGAGGGCCTCTGGCTACAGAAAGGCTTCTTATAGATACATAGAATAATGTATGGTATTTGACAGACACTATGATTTACATTTTAAATGTCATTTAGGACCATGCAGAATCCTCACTGTTAATGTCGTGTTCTGCTTATTGAGCTTCTCAGGCTGCTAATACCGTACCAATGCAAGCTCATTGTCGTTTTCGACACTTCCTCCCAGCTGTGTGACTTCGGCCTTCGCATGTCCACCTGTAACACCCCAGGGGAGGCCGTCCCCATCGCAGCAAGGAAACGGGTGGTGGCCACGTGGGTGCAGGTCAGGAGGCTGCTGCAGCAGGAGATTGGCTCAAAGATGGACACTAAAGATCAGGTACCATTCTCTGCTGGCTGGTCTATGATGGTTTGTCATCATTGCTCAGCCTGTAGGAAATCATTTTGATGGATGGCAAGTTCTAGCCATAGACTGCACGTCTTTTAAAGCTACCTTCCACAGAGAGGAACATACTAGTGTCTGGTGCAATCCCTGTCTGTCATGACAGGCTAGACCATCACTGACAAAGTCCTGGAACAGGATCTCTAGAGAAGAGTGGGGACCCTATGTTCATTACATTGTAGTCCAGCATTGGGTTGGAATAACTTCAAATTAGTTACAAATTGTAAGATATTTATAAACACAATTATCCAAACGATGCAGAACATTTTTCATGTTAATTCACAGACCAATAGCCGACACTCTGCAGTGACTAGTGCAGTGACAGTGGTATTTGAGAAAACAAAGGCACCACACAAACTGTTGCTAAATAATATCCTCAAATACGAGAGAAGGGAGTAAAACATGGACACATGAGACCACATGAGTCCTGGAACGTGTTTAAAGCAGACAACTCACGGCACTCGTTACACAACGCGTTACAAGTGGAACACTTTGATCGAGCTAGAGCACCTTTCACTTCCACTGCTCTCCACCATTATGAACCACATCCTCATCGACGACCTCACCCTCTCCCCGTCTCCAGACTCCGTACATTGTTGTTGTCTTGCTCTTCTTGCTGTGAGTGCGTGAGCGGTAGTCTGGGACGGGGCAGGCAGGCAGCTGCACTTTGCTGCGGTGAATGGCTTTAACCCGGCTTTGCTGCTCCAGCTGATAATGTCCAAGAAAAACAACAGAAACCAGTCAGTCTTGCAATGTTTGTGAACTTATTTATTTTGTATTCCTTGGAGGGGATGGTATCCCTATTCTGAAAGCTTTTGTTCTGAAAGCTTTTGTTGTCCAACACAAAAAAATGTGAAATGTAAAGAAGAGTGAATACTCGCTGAGACTGTTTTCATAACATAATCACGTCACATGCACAATGCATCCTGTATTACATTATGGCTCTTCTTTAATGGGCTTATAATATTGTAGCTGATGACATTTTTGATCATCTTTTTGATGCGGTAGGTGTTACTTCCATATTACAGCATTGTATACAGCCTGATGTGCTTTGAGTCACAGCTACAAAAGGTTTGTTTCTCGCATTGCAACTTAGGAAGTGTAGCGTTAATATAAATGTTAATCTCAATAAATCCTTCATGAACTAATTTTCCACACAATAGCAAGTCATACATTATCAACTGAGGTCAGGAAACATGCAATATGATGATCCCACTGCAGCTTCATGTATGATTTATAAGCGAATAATAATACATGTATCTGTATTTTCTACAATTAAACATATGGGATTGGTGTGTGTTCAGCGTGCATTGGTTTCTTCCCCGTCTTTGCAGTGTGAGAACGAGGAGGTGTCGGCGATGACGCGCGTGCTGGTTGCAGTGGAGATGCTCCAGTGCAACAGGAACCCGAGGCATGGGGAGTTCTCTGTTCCCGGTCTCCCGTCGGTACGTATACGTCTCCGCTCACGGTTTTCTCTCCAGTGGCTGTTGCCCAGATGGGGACAACAGATGGCGAGGTGGCCCGTGTGCACACTGACACTGTCTGCATCTCATCATGTGTCAATATCTTCAAAACGACTGCAGCTGCCGCCATAATAATGCTTTGGTTGGGTCTAAACTTTGTAACTCTGTGGAGAATCCTTCTTCTTGACGCCCTTTGACCTTTTTCCACATGTTTTATCTTTTGTCTCATCCGTCCACGTCTCCTTGTCTCTCCTCCTTCCTTTCCTCCCCATTATCATTCACTCCTTCCTCTCGTCTTTTGAATTCTATACATTTCTTTTTTACATCACCCCCTTGTCCTTCCTTTTCTTTTTTCTCTCCGCTTCTCCTTTAATATTCTTCCTTCTAATGTTTCATGTCCTGTGTACCTCTAATCACTCACCTCACTCCTTGTCTA
>NC_136647.1:25256861-25384361 GCF_949748355.1 Melanostigma gelatinosum | reverse complement strand
TCTACAGGCAAAGTTCACCGATTTTCAGAATTCCCCTTGAGGGACCCATGTGGGCAACACGGTGTTAGTCTGAGCAGTAACATCTGATCTGTCTGATCCAGAAAGGAGCCGTGCCACAGCTTTTTGATAATTTCATCAGCAATTTGTACCCTCATTTTGATTGTGTAAACATTAAACAAAGCAATTATTGTTCAGAGGAAAAGGAACTGACTGGACAAAGAAGCAGATTTCTCAACCTCCCATGTGAGCATAGCGTAGCGCTATTTAAAAGACTGAGGGGTCCTTTGTATTCTCCTGCTATGAGCCCCGTTAACTATTCCCTGAGAGACCAACTGAACACCCAAATAACAGAACAAGTGGGAACTAATTACAGATATATGTGCCTCTGCATTGTTGGCTTCATTTGTTATTCTTAGTGTAATGATGCTGTGCAATTCTACTTCCGGATTATTCTACACATCTGTTAAACGCTTGTCACAGTCAATCTTTCATGTTGTTTTTCCTCTAGAGGACGACTCCAAAAAACAGGATCTGAGCTCAGCGGAAGGCGAGTCCCTGGTGGGAGTACGGGGCGTGTTATTGACGGAAGGTTTGTCGGATCTGAAGGAGGTGCGGCGCCTCGACAGCTTGGTACGAGCGCACGCTCTGCTCGCTGTCATGGCGGACAGGACTTCACCCGAGCACCAGCTTCACCTGCTCAGAGCCTGCGTCTTTGTGCTGCGGATATGGCAGGTAGTGCGTCTCTAACTCTGACAATGTGGACGATGAGGCTGTTGTTCAAATGCGTAGTCGAATGTTTAAGTTGAGTGTGGAGCGTGTGTGCACCGTCTGTCACTCCAGGTGTCCATGGGGGTAGTTTGGGAGATTTCCAATGAGATGGCAAAGAGCCAGCCTCCGACCTCTGCTGCATCCAAAAGGGACAAAGCCAAGGGCCAAGGCAGAAAAGGGAAAGCTGTAAGTCTTATTGCTCAAACTTCATTTTGAATAGCGTTGATTTACACGGCTTAGTGTAAAGCCCTAGGTATTTACCTTCCAATGATAAAGCGGTGGCTTTGATTGGTTTGTCAATAACAGTCATCTACCGTTTAATATATCAAAATAATCTGTTTCGACCAGCCTACCCCTGCAGAAGAGAGACCTGAAGCCGTTGTCTTGGATCAGGAGCTTCCTTCCACGCCACAGGACTGGGCTCGCTACGTCTGTCCTGAACAGGCCCGGCTCATCTTCAGAACCAGCGCTCACCCCCACTGCATCAATGCACACAGCATTACAAAGCAGGCAGGTCTCAGAGTCATCACTATACCGGGTATGGTGTTGTCCCTCATTTCAGTCTGGTTTTCAGCATAGCAGGGATTGTGGCTGCTGGTTGTATAGAACTAGGGGTGACACTTGGTGTCGATGTCGCTCTAAGAAGCTGTCCTTTGTTGGTGAAGAGGAAGTTCATTTATTGATCTCTGTGGGTCACATTCTGATGTTCTAAGAGGTTGAAACTTCAGCATTCTGAAATAAATATGTGTTGAGATTGGGTTTGATGGCACCGGGGCCACTTCCTGTTCTGATAAAGCACCGGATAGTATTAATATGGAACATTTTTCGGCTATGCACGTAAGAATATGGTTTTTATTTCTGTATTTTTGATTTTGTTTGGCTGCAGACTCGAAGCCTGTTTTGTCTCGACCTGCTGGAAAAGGAGCTCCACTCCCTCTCACTCGACCACCTGACGCTGCCCATCATGCATCTTGCTGAGACCATCGCTCAAGACCTGTTGGAGAGGAGGAGCCTCTCAGACCTCTACCGACTGAGGTAAGAACACTGGGGAGTTAAACGGGGAAACTCCACAGCTCTTACACGTTAAAGTCCTTTGGGAGTAGTACTGCATGTGAGAGGAAATACACACCCGATCTCCAACCGAACTGTCTGCAGTCCAGTTGCATTGTGGGTAATCTAGATGCCAGGTTTTGACCGGGAAGAGGAATGCATTGGATTAAAAACCTGGTTATGCTGCATCGATTTCGATCCTTTTTCTTAACTGAACATTGCATGTTTGAAAATGTTGTCAAAGTGCAATGCTAAAGTTTTTAAATATATTATATACATTTACTTTAATTGAATTGTGTGACACTGCAAGCTAATGATTTGACTAAAGTCAAACTTGCTTCATTTACAGTCAACCGTCCAATCACAGAACTGATGAGCATCAACTTATAGCCGAATTAGTTACCGTACTTTTAGTTACTTTCAGAAATAATGAAGTGACTTTGTATGTCTCTTGTGGCTCTTTCTTCTCCCCCAATTAGGATTGTGAGGCGCTGTAGTCAGCTGGGTTTGGAGACGCATTCACCGTATCAGGAGGAGCTCCTGAATCTGAGTAAGATCCAAGAACAAGAACAGATGGGGTAAGACAACACGGCCGTACAGATTTATTGCTTGTACATTTAGCTTAAATGACCTGTGATCTCATGTTCATGGTTCCAGGTGCCACAAAGTGATGGCTTTGTCACAGGAGAGAAGAGGCCTTCACAAAGCTTCCAATCAGGTGCTTCTTACAAAGTAGATAGATGGATGTTTTCAATTCTGCTTCAAATCAACTCAAAGAAATGACAATGAACATGAACAACGTTTGACTTACTCTAGTTGTATTACTTCTAGGAGGATTGTTAGCAATCGCTCACAGGTGACTTATATTGATGGAGATTGACGATGGTATCGTTCTTTTATTGTGTTTCTTTTCTTTTCTGTTGCTTCCGTTCTTTCGCATGGTGGTGTGGATGTTTGTGTGTTGTTGCACTTGTATACAGTATGTCTTTACCATTTAAATCAATAAAAAGTGAATAGTCTATTGTGGTGATTTTTCAGACGGTGGAGGTGGGTGGAATGGCTGGCTTTGGGCGACCGAGGAGTGATGTGTGTGCTCAGGACATCTCACCCCAATCAGACTGCAATTTTCGCAAATTCTGGAAACGCCGTTTTTCTATGACGTCACTATTATGCGACCACGCCCCCTCCACTAACGCAGGCATGCGTGTGTGAGAGAGATTGGATTTTATAGTAAATTGTGTAAATGTAAATAGTTTGGACTGTGTGTGTGTTTACAATAGGTGTTTCCATAAATCCGTGATGTGTGTGATCTGTGATGATAAACTTCACATCATCTTGACCCAGAGCATACATACAAGGTTCAACCAAGAATGAAACATGTCAGCAGTTTCATTTGTGTTGTTGATTTATTATATAACATACTGAATAGAAAGGCAGTAGACATGAACTAAACTAAACTTGAATCACTGCATGCTTCCAACGACATCATGCAAAGATTGCACAATTCATGAAACCCAAATTGATCTCATTTAATTGAGTACCATGTGGGGCTTTTTATTTGTCACTGGATGATACCGAGCAGCCCTCGTCTGTTATTTTATTGCTTTGTGAAGCAAAAACAAGGGACACTAATGATGCATGTATGTCATCTGGACAACCTCCACATGATGGCAGTATTGTAACTTGGTTCACTTTTTATTCACTGATATATTTTTGCCAACAGATGGCACCACAGTCTCACTTGCAGTACTACTAGTAAGAAGCCCTCTTTTCTTCTTCCAAACACAATCATCCCATCTCCCCAATTAAGCAAGACAACACTGTGCGGGGTGAAACTGTAACATTAACTCAGACTGCAGACTGTGTTGAAAGTAAGACAGTATTGTTCTCAGCCGTGACCTCATTTTACACGTTTAGTCTGTTGCTCATTATCAGTCGGTGGGATAAGTCTGGGAGCAGGAAGGGTGGGAGAGTCTTCCTCTCGCTTTACTGTCAAACGTCTGTGTGTGATCATAACAATCCAACTGAGAGCTGGACTGAGATTTCTATCCAGTAGATATCATGCAAATTGAACACTGATTTGAAACAGCGTCTCCCCCCTGAACCAAATGTATTTACAAAACTCTCAGTTTAACTGATGTGGTGTTATATTATGAGTTCTGAAAATACTATAAGGTTGTCGTACATTGTCAGATTTTTGAATTATATCAGAAATATGATATTGTTTCCAAGACAAAGACATATTTAGAAAGTTTGTCACACATTTATTTGTATTGTGCTCCTCTGTAAACAGTATACATACAGTACATACAGTTTACATGAACATGCTGTGTTCTATGTGACAAATACAACTGTCTCCTTCTTGACTTGTGAGCAGATGCAAAGAGCTGCTGACGGCTTCCTGTGTGTGTGTGAGGAGCTTCCCAAACCCACCAGCACAGAAGAAGCAGATGGAGACAAACTACGTCCTCTGTGCCGGTGGGGACGGGACGCCCCTCCTCCTCCTCTCGGCTGGTGGGTGGAGCGGGTGGTGTCGGAGGGGGGGGAGGGGCAGGGAGGACGTCACCGTACTCACTGGGTCTCAGGAGTCCTGCCCTGTGAGACACAAACACAAGAGATGAATACTTTTAACTCAACTATACAACCTTTACATTGTTCAATGATGGAATCTTATTACTGATACTTCTGTCGTCTTAGTGAGGGATTACTTACTCAGCCCACTGAAAGAAAGGCGACCACCGCTCTCCATCTGGTCCTGCAGTCATCCATCCTTCTCATCTGGTCATGTGGTCTCTGTTGTCTAGGAGATCCAGGATGTTGCTTCCTGCGTTACAGCCATCGATACCTGAGTAAAAGAGACTTGGAAAACTTTTCTTAACGTTAGTAATTTTTACCATACCTATCAGCGCTAAAGTGGGTCAATCCAACGGCCCCAGTGCAAGGCGCTACATGGGGTGTCATCAGCCCTGACAGATGCAAAGGCTACCATGAGAACCACTGGTCCTGATTCAAAGTGGACTCAGTGGTTGCTCCGATGACATTTCCGGGAGGATTGATCCATCCAGCATGCATATCAGTAGATACCAAAGAAAAGCCCCAGTGCAAGGCGCTACATGGGGTGTCACTAGCTCAGCCAGACTCAAAGGCCGACCCTCAAGAATAAAGAAAGGTTGAGCTGTGAAAAAATGAAGATCCTACAGAAAAGCCCCAGTGCAAGTCGCTACATGGGGTGTCACTAGCTCAGCCAGACTCAAAGGCCGACCCTCAAGAATAAAGAAAGGTCGAGCTGTGAAAAAATGAAGATCCTACAGAAAAGCCCCAGTGCAAGGCGCTACATGGGGTGTCACTAGCTCAGCCAGACTCAAAGGCCGACCC
This sequence comes from Melanostigma gelatinosum, assembly GCF_949748355.1. NCBI lineage: Eukaryota > Metazoa > Chordata > Actinopteri > Perciformes > Zoarcidae > Melanostigma > Melanostigma gelatinosum. The sequence continues at coordinate 25,379,168 of NC_136647.1, read as the reverse complement.
TCAAGAATAAAGAAAGGTTGAGCTGTGAAAAAATGAAGATCCTACAGAAAAGCCCCAGTGCAAGTCGCTACATGGGGTGTCACTAGCTCAGCCAGACTCAAAGGCCGACCCTCAAGAATAAAGAAAGGTCGAGCTGTGAAAAAATGAAGGTCCTACAGAAAAGCCCCAGTGCAAGGCGCTACATGGGGTGTCACTAGCTCAGCCAGACTCAAAGGCCGACCCTCAAGAATAAAGAAAGGTCGAGCTGTGAAAAAATGAAGATCCTACAGAAAAGCCCCCCTCTGTCTCTTCATAGCAGCCTCCTGCTCGTCGTCGCTCTCTTCCCTGCGTCGTTTTGTGGAAGAGCCGAGGCCAGAAGTTGAGGGAACTACTGCATCTGTGAGCTCTTCTGAAGAATCTTCCAAGATAAAGTCAATGAAGTCTTCAAAGTCCTCGTCCTCAATGACAATGTCTTCAAAGTCCTCGTCCTCAATGACAATGTCTTCAAAGTCCTCAATGACAATGATGTCAGTCTCTTCAGGTTGCAAATACCCGTACCTGTCCATAATAACATCAAAAAGCACTTCCCAAATACCATAACTAGGGTACCGGTTGAAAACAGTATAGAAAGTAGGAAGGTTGGGAGCAGGGTAGGAAACGAGCTGGAAAGCAGGGTAGTAACCTGGAACAGGACTAAAGCAGTGTTGTCCCGCTATCACAAATTGTGCTTGTAGGAACTGCAACTCACCCCTACCCTCCTGAAGCCAGTCAAAGCCAACCTCGTCCTCGGGCAAAAGGGCGGCATCAGGGCGGACTGAGGTAGGAAGAAAAACATTTATTAAAAAAAACGTCACATCCACAAGCCACCAACTAACACAAAGCCACCGCTAGTCTGATTCAAAAGGCAACTATTTCAGTATTTATCAGGAGCAAATTATGAAAATGCTATTTCCATGTGAGACCATAGCCACGGTCCAAACTGATTCTATAGGGAAAGGCCAGTGTGCACATTATCACCAGCCGAGCACTTTTAAAAAACGCTCTTACATTTGGAACTGGATTCAGAAAACGTCATTCACATATAATATAATCAGACATTTGCCCAAACTATTTTCCACTCCTTCATAGTATATATGCACTCATTCAGGCTCATAACAATATTGATCCGTTGGTGCATTTTAATGAATATCTTGAAGCTAGCTCTCAAATGTTCCTTCTTTTACTTATATCTTGCCATGGTGCAAGAAGAGTTCTATTTCTAAAATGGTGGAGGCGCCATTTTGTTTCCGAGATTGTCAACACAAAAATCGACGATTTGATCCCCTCAAACAAAAATAACGGTGTTTTCATGTCCCTACACATGTGTTAACACATTCCACACCTATTTCGAAGAAGAAAGTCCAGTCTTAACATATTGTTTTACACCAGAAACTGTGAGTGGCCTCACAATATGAGTTTTTCTAATAGCTAGCTTAAATGCTGAACATTATTTAGCTTAATATTTAGCTTAATATTCTTAATTTAACGTAATTAAACGCACGTTTTGTACTGCAATGGCCTTTTATGGAGTCAAGGAACATTAACAAACACATTTGGCATGAAATTTTAAAAATAAATAAAAATGTTTTACCTGTAGGTCCGAAGATCTGGTCTGGTCTGCTCACCGGTGCCGGGGGTCCACTGGAAGCCATTCTGTCCAACTGGTATTGTTTGCTGTAACGTAACGATGGCCTGCCTCGGTCGGCGCTAGCTGCTCTTGGCCTGTATCGAACGATTCCGTCGTGACGCCCTTTCCGGTCATTACGCTGTCATTTTCTTCGGCGATCGCCAACCAAACGTAAATAATATTAATTCATACATATCAAATAATCTATGTGTCAAATTTCATGAATATATATGGACGTTTATATGTCTAAATACTATAGGAAAGTGACTTTGATGAGAGAAAGCAGAAAGAACGCTCGGGCGACGCTTAAACAGCTCGAACGGAAATTAAGGAGCTTTTATTGCATCATTTGGAGTTGTTGAAGCGTGATATCTTATTGTGAAGGACAGAACTACGGTCCCGGATGTGTTGACAGCATTGATGGTCATTTTTGCGACCCTGGAACAAGCGAATATCCCCGAAAAACCAGCAGCAGCCAGTGTTTACAACGTGTTTGTACGGATTAGGCCAAGAGCAGTGCACGGCTAATTCACCCGTGTTAGCATCGTTTTAACGACTCTGGTAAAGGCAAAGCTAACTGTAATAATTACGACAATATTTCGTTTGAAAGGTACGAAGTTTAACTTCAGTTTAACACCATTAAATCAACTGAAAACATTACACGATCATTTTTATCAACATTGTAAGTGAATTGTATTGAAACATTAGCTAAAAACGGTCCGGTTTGGGGTACAATTCCGTTAGATATTCAACTCAGTTCGCCAACAGTTTGTTTTGGAGGTGATCAGATGTCTGAGAGCTCAATCTTGTAGGTGCAGCATACACTTCAAGTGCAACTCAGAAACGCCGTTTTTCTATGACGTCACTATTATGCGACCACGCCCCCTCCACTAACGCAGGCATGCGTGTGTGAGAGAGATTGGATTTTATAGTAAATTGTGTAAATGTAAATAGTTTGGACTGTGTGTGTGTTTACAATAGGTGTTTCCATAAATCCGTGATGTGTGTGATCTGTGATGATAAACTTCACATCATCTTGACCCAGAGCATACATACAAGGTTCAACCAAGAATGAAACATGTCAGCAGTTTCATTTGTGTTGTTGTTGATTTATTATATAACATACTGAATAGAAAGGCAGTAGACATGAACTAAACTAAACTTGAATCACTGCATGCTTCCAACGACATCATGCAAAGATTGCACAATTCATGAAACCCAAATTGATCTCATTTAATTGAGTACCATGTGGGGCTTTTTATTTGTCACTGGATGATACCGAGCAGCCCTCGTCTGTTATTTTATTGCTTTGTGAAGTAATAAAATCACAGTTTTATTTTTGAATTGTTATTAATATTCAACTTTATATGCACATAGTGAGAAGATCACTTTGTGGTGCATTTTGCGACACATTTCTAAAAACAAGGGACACTAATGATGCATGTATGTCATCTGGACAACCTCCACATGATGGCAGTATTGTAACTTGATTCACTTTTTATTCACTGATATATTTTTGCCAACAGATGGCACCACAGTCTCACTTGCAGTACTACTAGTAAGAAGCCCTCTTTTCTTCTTCCAAACACAATCATCCCATCTCCCCAATTAAGCAAGACAACACTGTGCGGGGTGAAACTGTAACATTAACTCAGACTGCAGACTGTGTTGAAAGTAAGACAGTATTGTTCTCAGCCGTGACCTCATTTTACACGTTTAGTCTGTTGCTCATTATCAGTCGGTGGGATAAGTCTGGGAGCAGGAAGGGTGGGAGAGTCTTCCTCTCGCTTTACTGTCAAACGTCTGTGTGTGATCATAACAATCCAACTGAGAGCTGGACTGAGATTTCTATCCAGTAGATATCATGCAAATTGAACACTGATTTGAAACAGCGTCTCCCCCCTGAACCAAATGTATTTACAAAACTCTCAGTTTAACTGATGTGGTGTTATATTATGAGTTCTGAAAATACTATAAGGTTGTCGTACATTGTCAGATTTTTGAATTATATCATAAAAATGCGAAAATAAATGTAAAAGTTGTCTTACCAGCACAGGTACGGGCCATCTCTCCAGCACACTCCCCACAGGTGCTCCTCCTCCTTCAGCCGAAGATATTCAGGCGCTTCTGTTGTCCACGAGTAGCAATAGTAATTTCGCCAACAAGTTTCGAAAGTAGCTTTTCTCAAGAAGTTAAAAACTCAAAGAGTCGGCTCTCCACGGTATGTCCAAGAGGTGTTTACGCTCAGGTCCAAGTGCAGAGTGAGCGATCAGAATGTTCTGAGGCCTCAAGTGGGTCCGTTTCCATGGCATTCAGTGACGCGTGCGTGTGTGAGTGTGTGCGTGCGATTAGCCAAGACAGAGAGAAATATGAATTATTTTATCTTATATATAATATATTTTGTATTTGATTTATACGAGTTATTTTTATTTTATCTTCCAGTGCTCTATTGCCATTCAGTACAGCTAGTTGTCTCTGCTTATTCTAACACAACAAATCTGTATTGGAAATTGAGAGAGAGAGATTAAGTAAATATATATATACATTTATTTATTTCTCAATGAATCTTTCTAGTAGAGCAAAGAGCCTGGATACTTGCAATCCTAAGGCAGAGGACAGTTAACAAAAACAGCAGCAGCAAAACAAATATCAGCAAACGTGTTTATTAACTTGCAGTAACACATATGCACATACTTTATATAAGTTGTCCCTTTTTCTGCTTACAAGGCAGTCACCCTCCCCTGCAGGATTATTTTCTCCAAAATTGTCCAAATCACATTCAGTAAATGATGAAAAGAGAAACATTTATCAATAATATTCACACAAGGATGTAAACTTAGAAGATTGACACATTTTACACAGCAGAATACACACAAATTCATAGAGAAATAATTTACATGGATGTCTTATTGTGGGTTTAAATAAATAAAAGAAAAAGGTGACAGTCACAACGGTCATCTGTGTGACAGCAACAATAACACATCAGAAGTGTATTGTCCTCTCTACTGGTTGTCCTATTAGTAAAGGCTTTATAGGATGAGAGCTAATTTTACTGTAACCTTAAGTATAAGATGGTCAAATGGAGATATTACAAATGGACTAATGTCTTCATTCCAAGCTACGGTTGCTGAATGTTTGTCCCCGGTGAAGAGGCCGTCGTTCTCCCCCCTCAGCTCCTGGCTCCCTGGAACAAAACAAAATGTAGAGTTAGTTTTATTTCACACCACAAAACAAAAGGAGCAAAATACTCAAATTCAGTTTATCCGTGTAATTAATCTCAACGTTTGTAACGTTACCGGACTTAAAGTGATATTTCAGGTTCACAACCTGTCTACTTGAGCTCCTGTTGGTCCGTTAATGGACATAATCGTCACAATCTCAGTAAAATATTGGTCAACCTCTGAGGTTTGAACGTGAAGGCATTAAAAGTTACTTTCCAAGCTACCGTCGGATGCAAGCAGACGAGCTCCCGCTAACATTAGCTTGTTAGCTAGCTTGTCAGCTATTGTCACGTAACTTAACCGATCATTTTAACAAACGTGATGTTATAGCTCCCGGTAATGGAGTAACGTATGTTAACGTATGTAACGCTGTGCACTTTGCCTCAGGCATGACTTTGTTAGCTAAGGTTAGCTACGCGTAGCTAACATTAAACTGCTGTCTATCAGCAAAAGCGCTGCTTTGATGGCTGTGACATTTTCAACATAAATAAAAGCACTAACTAAAACCATTAAGTAGGTCAAGTGACTCTTCCAGTAAATAATAATATATTATATATTTAAAGCGATTTGTATAGCGTGGACAGTTCTGAGAGTAATGAGTGAATGGCAATTACATCATGAGGTGCACCAAGCTATCAACAAACTGTCTGAAGGCAAAGCAAGTGGCTTAGACCATATTACTGCTGAACACCTTAAATATGCTAGTCCGAGGTTAGCTCCTCTCCTCGCTATTTGTTTTACTGGCTTCATGATTCACGGCTTGTTACCAGACTCAATGCTGTCTGTTCTCTTAGTGCCAGTCATTAAAAACAAAGCTGGTGAAGTATGTAGCCTAGAGAATTACAGGCCCATTGCTTTGGCCAGCGTACTGTCAAATGTCCTGGAAAGAATTCTGCTGGACAGAAGACAGGACTTTATCACCTCCACAGATCACCAGTTTGGCTTCAAAGCCAAACATGGCACTGACTTGTGTGTATATATGCCTTAAAGGAAATTGTAAACAAATACAGAGGTCAAAACTCATCAGTTGTTTTGTCTTTTATTGATGCCTCTACAGCTTTTGATCGTGTTAATCAGAGTAAATTATTTTTTAAACTGAGCCAAAGAGGTGTCCCCACATACATTGTGAGAATTCTGGCTTACTGGTATGCGCACCAGAGTATGCAAGTAAAATGGGGTAAAAGTGTGTCAGCCCCATTTGGGGTTAGCAATGGTGTCAGACAAGGGGGAATTTTGTCCCCAATTCTGTTTAATCTGTATGTTGATGATCTGTCCAAGCAACTGACAGCCTGTAATACTGGGTGCATGATTGGAAATACTCTGGTTAATCACATCATGTATGCAGATGATCTGGTGATCTTTAGTCCTGTGTATATTTAGACAGGTCCCACAAAGAATTGCTCAACAACTTTGCTTGATGGCCACTGAGGAGCCATCTATGCTGCTTTGAAATTCTGGCAGGTAATACATCTTTCTGTCAATTAACCCTCTAACTAGGAACTCCGAGTCCATGGCAGGGAGTGCCACTGTAGTTTGCCTTGCCTCACGATTTTCTCCCATCACATCAGTAACAGTATTTGGTTTGACCAAGTAAATTATTTTTGCACACTGAGTGGCCTGATTTCTAGTGATGCACTTTGAAGTTAAGAAGCGTTGGGACCAGGAGCCTAAAGAGGTGCTTTGTGTGAGTCAGAGAGTGGGGGGAGAGCGAGAGAGTGAGAGAGATGTAAAAATAAGTCTATTTTATTTGAATTTAGAGACTACAGTGAGTTGTTTGAACTCAAGTTAGTAGTCAATCAATACAAACAAGTGTCAACCTTTTTGGTCCTCTTCGTTTACCGTAGTCTCATCCGTTCTTGGGTTGCTTGGTAACGCTCCCAAACTACAAACACGGATGGTGGCTCAGTCCAGCATTTTACTTTCGACACAGGGTTAGTTGTTCATTAAAGACACTAATATGTGGCATATTTACAGTGACGGTAAAATGAAACGTACGGACGTATTGCTTTTCTAATATTCAAGCAGTTTTGAAATTCTTGTTGACCGACGTAACACCTTTCACACACCTGTAACACTGCAGTTTTAAATGGGGTAATTTAGCGCGAACAATAGCGTAACTGGCCGTCCTAACCTAATTAGTTGTAGCTAGCTAACATTAGCTCATTTTTACCATAACACATTAGCTGACGACAGTTATCGTTCTCCCGAGATGGAGCGGGATATTCGTCAGTATCTCACCGAGGCAAAGGAGCGACAAGGTTTGTATTATACTGACGTTCATGCAGGAGCACTTTCAGCTTTAACGAGTTATGAAAATGTGCCTTCGTTGTGTTTAACGTCACTTCACGTAGACTCTGGAGCGCTGCAGTCAGCTTACCTTTTACTTGAGAACGTGGCGGTGGTTGGAACCAGCGGACGAACTCCACGTATTGGCCCGGAGTTGTACGTCGTTTGTGCGGAAGCAGCTCTACAGGTGAGACCGGGGGCAGTAAATAGTTACCTGTTAATGTGGCCAAACCATGTCGTCGTAGATTTAGCAGGGTCAAATAAATAAATAATAATAATAAAAAGTCTGTGTGTATTTTCTGAGACCATGTGAGTTCTTTGGAAACAATGTCCCACAGAAATGTAAGTTTTATATTATCCTCGAGTGAGGATGAGATAGTCACAGGCCTCGTTGTGTCTGCACTGTTAAAAATGGCCGACAAATAAAGCCTACAAGATATAATTATTGACTTAAATCTCGTTTAATCAAGTTTAGGATCTAACTAGTCATGCCAAAAGTGCTATTGTAATGCCAATGACACCTGAGGTTTATTTATTTTTGGCAAATTCTACTGAAGGAATTAAGCTACTAGGTTACATATCACATATTTTATTTGGTTCGAGTAAATAAAGCAGAAATCATTTTCGGGGTTCTTCGTTGATTAACACACATGCTTTGTTAATGGCAGCATCTAAAGCTACTGATACAGAAAATCATTTGAATAAAAACCTCTCCAGCAATGACGCTAGAATAGTCATCACAAATGCCATTATGTCACTGTTTTCATACAGTAACTTTAGTTAGCTAAATCCAGCTATTCTCCCAGTAGGACAGGATAATAATGAATATTCACGAATGTCGACTGAAGTGTCCTAGGGCAGTGGAAGCTCATTTGAATAATGGAACACTGGTATTCCATAATGTGATTTGGTCTCTTTTTTATGTGGTACAGAGAGGCTCCTCAGTGAAAACGCAGCTTGCCTTGAAGTCTCAGGCCTGTTTGAATACTGAATGAGTCCACATCCCCACCAGGACTACATCACAATAGTCCTCAGTTGTTAGAGAACTATGAATATTCCTGTTACATTGAGACAATTTTTTAACGTTTTCTCAGATACTGATGCCACTGTTACGTTTCACTTGTTTTATCATCTTCCAGCATGAGAAACAATGAAATACTTAACGATAACACAATTAAAAGCTTACAGTATACAACATTTCTGTTACGAATGATCTCCCCTGACAGCGCTACAATTCCTTGAATGAAAACTAACCAGAGTGAGTTCATCTAAGTAAAGTACTGACATGCGCAAGGGCAAGAACCTGCAGTTAGGATGTTTTTCATCATGCGTACAATCGATGTGCATCACACGACACATCAAGTCATTTCTGAGTTGTTTTGATCCCGCATCAAATTTAGAAAAATGCTGGTGACGCAACGTAACAGCTGATGAGGTCTAAATATGTCTTTTGTTTGGCCTTTTGTGTTTTTTTCCTCAGCTGGGCTGTTTGGAGATAAGCACAGCGTGTCTAAAGATGTACTTTGAAGGGAATCCGCCAGCTAATCAATTTTTGTGTCGAGCCTACCTCTGCCGGGGCCAGCTGAAGTCTCCGCCGGCCACTGGCAGTGTGGTGAGGACACCAAAGTGGACACATCTCCTCAAGGGGGGTTGTGTGTATGTGTGTTTCTTTGCCAATAGGACACGCATACACAGTTACTTTAGAAATATACTGTTTTGCACTGTAAAAGGAGCAGATGTCCCCGCTTCGTAAACTACTTTTCTTCACAATGTGATTCTTCAAGGCACATTGCCCTTTGTCTTTTCACACTTAAGTGCAGTTTTTCTTGGTGTTTTATCAAACTGTGGGCTCTATTGAAGAGTTTCCTTCTCTGATCTTTGTTTGTGACAGTCTTTTGCATTATTTTCTATTTCAGGGAGACTTTGAAGAGGCTGTGCTGTGTTTTCTTAAAGCAATTGAAATTGCAAAGCATGAACCAAGGTACGTTACCTCCAGTGTGTTTGGCTTTGTTCTAACAGTGTCAAGAAAGTTGACCAGTTCCATCCCACGCACAGCTTCTCATCGCTGCTATTGTTTGCACACAATGAACGTGAACTATTCCAAACAGGGAATGCTCTTCTTTTTTTATAGCTATGATAGGTTATGAGGGTTAGATATATTCTGCGGCATCAAGGTTTGAAGAATACAGTTGAAATGTGACATGATTCTTCACGCTTCACCCCACAGGTGGATGATATTCAGCATGTTTTCTTCTTAATCTGAGAGCAGGGAGAAAAGGATGATGAATATAGATGTGATGATAGAAATTGTGACATTTGAAGAACGACTCATCGGGAGATAGCGGCCTTTGCCTTTGCGAGCGAGCGGCGCCGACTCTCTTCGCTAATGAACTCATAACCCGTCAATAAAAGGGCTGAATGAGCAATCCCAATTAACACCAACGGGAATATGTTTCTAATACATCCAGCCCAGACTAATGCACAACGCACTCTCTGGTGTATCAATTAGCAGCACTCAAGCGACCCGTTCACACAATTTCCTCTAAAACAGCGCCTTGGTTTCATGAATTTCCCTCATTTTACATAGAAAGGCTCCTACGGGGGGCTCGCCTGAGGCCCATTGGACGATGGTTGATCCACACACATTTGCAATCCACAGAACTTCTCCGTACAGAGTTGAAACTTGGTCTGAATTGAGTTGTTCCAAGAGATCAAATGGCTTGCCCGCGCAGATCATGTGAATAATTCAGCTTTTTCTCAGTTTTTTTGCAAATTATTTTGCATCCGTTTTGTTTCTCACAGATACTTCTTCCTAGCGTTCAACGCCTCGGTGCTGTACCTCCAGACAGTGCGTCCTCTCCTGCAGCCGGGGCGGTGCCGCCGCCTGGTCCCCTCCCTCGGGCAGGTGGTCCAAAGTCTGGACGAGGTGGCAGACCGGGACCACAGCTGGAGGGCTGAGCTCATGATGCAAGTGGCCCCTCGATGCTCTCTTAGTTCTCTTTCATGAATAAGTCCAGTCCTGATTCAGTCCGGTCTCATGCTGGTGACGCACAGAGCTAATTAACCAGCAGCTCATCTGTGACAGTAGCGCTCTGGTTTCCATACTCGTATGTAAAATACTAACCTGGGAACTTGGCTGATATATCGTTGTGGAGAACAATGTCCATATTTTGTGGAAATATCCCAGTAAGCATTGCAAAACACTGTTCTTTCACACTGAAGTAGTATCAGTCTCGTGTTCTCTCTGTTTCTGCTCAGGCATCTTATTAAATGTCTCGTGGACGCCGGTGAAATGGAAGATGCTTCAGGTTTTGCCAAAGTTACAGAAGAATTCATGAAGTCCCACATCCCACATCTCTATCCAAGACTCTTTACGTTACTGGTGAACGGCGTTTCATTTCATTTTGGAGTGGCATTTATTTCAGGAGTTCGTTTTTTTTTTCAATACATTTTGGACTTCTGGAGTTAATGGAAGTGTTGGAATCACACAACCTGAAAGAAGACTACTGTGTTTAATGTGAAATACAGCAGAGCTTTTAGTGAAGCATTTGACTAGAAATAAACTTCTACCTTTACTCTTCTCTCCTCAGGTACAACACAAGCTGACAGAGAGGGATGTCCTCATTGAACTGAGCAGGCAGTGGACTACCTTAGCAGTCATTTACAGAATACAGGAATTAAAAAAGTACGGACATTTTCTTTGCTCTACTTAATCGTTGTACTGTAGCAAGAAACTGCCAAACTGTTTGGAAGAATATGCTTTATTTATTGATTGGATGTTTGTGTTTTTAGAGTGCTCCCTGCTGATACTACCGGCAGGTTCAGCCATTTATTAAGTATTATTAATGGTCATACCAACTTACCAGTTTCACCATTCTGTGTTTGTAACCGACAGAGGGTATTATGTTTCCCATTCTCGTGGATGTGATATCTCAGCAAATTATTGTCAAATTTGGCTCACAAACTATTATTTTGGCCATAACTCCAGAATTCATGTGCTAATGGTGACAATTTCACACAAATGTCTAAGACGATAACGTGATGACACTTTGGACAGACTGCAGCATGACTGTTGGCAGTGGCACACACCCGGGAGGCGGTACTTCCAGTTAATATTTGCCACGCTTTCTCAAGCTTGTAGGACTCACAGGGATATTGGTGCATTTTGGGTTCTGACGTTTTGTTTGCGTTCAGCGAACTTGGAAGCTACTCAAACATTAAACCCGATCCACAGGCCCGCGGTTAATAAGCCCACGGCGGGCAGGTTTGTCTGGCTGCCTGCACACAGTAATGGTATAGCACCACGGCTCCTGGTGTGGCGTCGTACAAACCCAGTCCCCTTTCTGCAGGCATGTACTCGACATGTCAGAGCTCCTTATGGCTCTCTAGCTCATCTTTAAACGTCAGCCGCATGAGTCAGTGTGACCCAGCCATCGTCGGCTTCATGTACCGGTCGCTCATTTTGCCTGAGGTTAATGCACTGTTCAGTGTGAGTATATTACGAGGGAAATGCAGATGCGTGCATACTCTTGGGTGCATACGTTTATGTATTTTTAATTAACAGACAGGTTTTTTCTTTCATGTTGTACAAACAGCAAGTTAGAAGAAATTAATGAGGTCGAACCAACAAAAGAGGAGCTCGAGCAGATCTTTCGTCTCCTGATGGATTGCACCGAAGCATCTGCTGCAGCTGTGAACTCCAGTCCTCCTCAGAGCCCGACACCCATCCAACCAGCTGACAGGTCTGTGACCCGAACAAATGTCCTTCCCTGTCCTCTTACTACCACACAACCATGGATAACCCGAGGGGCAGAGCACAGCCCGGATTACTTTACTTGGAATTGTGTCAATGATGTTTTTATCTGGGATTTGCAGAGTCTTCCTCCTCCTGGAGTTGGCTCTGCTGGCCTTGCGAGTGAAGCGGCATGAAGTAGCTGTCGACTGTTTGAAGGAGCTGAGGTCGGCGGGAGAGACTGTGAGTGTCCGGCGTTCTCCTGAAACCTCAGAGGCTACACACTGTAACCGTACATACATGCAAATGCATGCATGGATTCTGACATCCACTCTTAAGTAGGCACTAATAGATGAAATCAATTATCTGAGCTCACGCCCAAGAGCTTAAGAGGTTGCTGCAGTTACTTTCAATAATGTAAGATTGTGTTTATAGAAAGGTGTGGAGTGTTTTCACCAATTTGACCATTTTGCTCGTATTGTGAATGAGGTGATATGATCACACAATTGGCAACGTTGCACATGCATAAAATACGTCACCCCTTATAGATGTGTCCCCCTCTCTTCTGTGCGCTGACTCTTGTAACCACACGTATGTGCTTTTGTCTTTTCAGAGTCTTGGCCAGCGCGTAATAATGGAATGTGTCAGCTGTGACATCAACCTCCAGAAGAGAGAGGGGAAGACGAACGACTACTCCAAAGCCAGCGTGGAGGTGCTCGATCATACAGCCGCGTGTTCCCACCAGCATGTGATGCGGGCGGTGGACCCATTGGCGGAGTCGTGATTAACTGTTCTGTAATATTTTCTGTAATCTCATTCTCTGTCTGAAGGCAGTACATCCTTACACTCTAGGTATCTCTGCCTTAAAACTGCTAACCCAGCTAGCAGCGCTTAGAGTTTCAGCTGACAACTTTAATCATCAGTTTTTCCTCTCTGTAATCTCATTTTGCACCATTTAATATTTTGGCTTGAAAACTTGAAAATTAAACAAATTGGCACCCCGTATTTAATACAGTCCAAGTGCACTTGCCAAATGATAGAAGTGTCGTGCTCTCGTTGCTACAGGAGAGACGCTCTCAATCTGTAGTCTTGATCCCACAGGCCCGGCTGAAGGAGATAGGCCAGCTGGATCAGTGGCTGCAGACGGCGGTGAGGGAGGGGGACCCTCAGGCCGCGCAGGCGGTGTGCGCCGCGCAGTGGAGCTCCTGTCTGCCCCTCATGCAGCACAACCTCAGGAAACGCATCAGGACGCCTCTGCTCAGGGTGGCCCAAGTCCTGGAAGACATTCAGAGGTTTACAGTTTCCTCAAATCCACTTTGCATACAGTATACTGCATGTTATGATGTTATATTATTGCTCAACCTGTGTTGTAATGCAATACCATATCATATTTTGTTGGCTTTTCAGAGATTGCAGAGTCTGATTTATTTTTCAAAAATGTACTATATGTTTGTGTTTGACATTTGGATCAAGAAAAATGCTATTATGATGATTTGTGGTCCGAAATATTTTAGTTCACTGTCGTATTTTCGTAACATTGACAGAGAGCCAACATTTAGGTACTTTTCAAGATGAAGTACTGTCTCCCAATTTTGAACTGTGGTATCACACCTACAGATTTGTCGTCATTCATAATGTACGAGTTTATGCTGGAAGTGTTTGTTTGCTATTTTCACAGCGCGCTGCTGGAGACGCGCTGTCAAGTCCACTCAGAGCTGGCAGCGATTGAAGAGGAGGACGGGCGCCTTGAGGCTTCTTTGACTCACCTTCAGAAAGCCCTGCTGCTGGATAACGGGACGCGACGAGAGCGCCTGTCGTCAGCTCTCCGCCTCCTGCAGCTCAGAGGCACCCTCTACCAATCGCCCCCCCGGGCCGAGGATAAAGCCGATATGCTTATGCAGCAGGTTTGCAGCCCGTCTGTGTCAGACGGTCTTAACATTACAAAATGAAGCGGTTCTTTAAAACTTAACAAGCGAATGCTTTTATTATGTAAAAACATACAGAATTCATACATAGGTACAGGGAAGGAGAACTTAAATTCAGTGTGTTTTTATGTATGGTGAGAAGAGGAGTGTGCCTCGTAATGGCTACAAGTTAAGTCTGACATCCAACCCTTCCTTCCCGTCCTCAGGCCAGGGACATGCAGCCCCAAGACAGGACGGACAGCCGTCCCGTCCTGGTCTCCGTGGGTCAGCTTTTGGCCCCTGACCATTTCCAGATGGTGCTGGATGCTGACGACACCTCCAAAAGTACACATTTCTCTTCTTGCTTTCAGTTTTCACAGAGACACGACAACATTTACTCAACACACGTGCAGTTTGTCAGAAGACATATTCATCTGTTGGGATAGCTTTAAACACATACTATAAACGATTGACTAATAAAACATTGATCTGTGGCATTAGTCCATGTTTTAGAATTCATCATCCAAACACAATCATCCCATCTCCCCAATTAAGCAAGACAACACTGTGCGGGGTGAAACTGTAACATTAACTCAGACTGCAGACTGTGTTGAAAGTAAGACAGTATTGTTCTCAGCCGTGACCTCATTTTACACGTTTAGTCTGTTGCTCATTATCAGTCGGTGGGATAAGTCTGGGAGCAGGAAGGGTGGGAGAGTCTTCCTCTCGCTTTACTGTCAAACGTCTGTGTGTGATCATAACAATCCAACTGAGAGCTGGACTGAGATTTCTATCCAGTAGATATCATGCAAATTGAACACTGATTTGAAACAGCGTCTCCCCCCTGAACCAAATGTATTTACAAAACTCTCAGTTTAACTGATGTGGTGTTATATTATGAGTTCTGAAAATACTATAAGGTTGTCGTACATTGTCAGATTTTTGAATTATATCAGAAATATGATATTGTTTCCAAGACAAAGACATATTTAGAAAGTTTGTCACACATTTATTTGTATTGTGCTCCTCTGTAAACAGTATACATACAGTACATACAGTTTACATGAACATGCTGTGTTCTATGTGACAAATACAACTGTCTCCTTCTTGACTTGTGAGCAGATGCAAAGAGCTGCTGACGGCTTCCTGTGTGTGTGTGAGGAGCTTCCCAAACCCACCAGCACAGAAGAAGCAGATGGAGACAAACTACGTCCTCTGTGCCGGTGGGGACGGGACGCCCCTCCTCCTCCTCTCGGCTGGTGGGTGGAGCGGGTGGTGTCGGAGGGGGGGGAGGGGCAGGGAGGACGTCACCGTACTCACTGGGTCTCAGGAGTCCTGCCCTGTGAGACACAAACACAAGAGATGAATACTTTTAACTCAACTATACAACCTTTACATTGTTCAATGATGGAATCTTATTACTGATACTTCTGTCGTCTTAGTGAGGGATTACTTACTCAGCCCACTGAAAGAAAGGCGACCACCGCTCTCCATCTGGTCCTGCAGTCATCCATCCTTCTCATCTGGTCATGTGGTCTCTGTTGTCTAGGAGATCCAGGATGTTGCTTCCTGTGTTACAGCCATCGATACCTGAGTAAAAGAGACTTGGAAAACTTTTCTTAACGTTAGTAATTTTTACCATACCTATCAGCGCTAAAGTGGGTCAATCCAACGGCCCCAGTGCAAGGCGCTACATGGGGTGTCATCAGCCCTGACAGATGCAAAGGCTACCATGAGAACCACTGGTCCTGCTTCAAAGTGGACTCAGTGGTTGCTCCGATGACATTTCCGGGAGGATTGATCCATCCAGCATGCATATGAGTAGATACCAAAGAAAAGCCCCAGTGCAAGGCGCTACATGGGGTGTCACTAGCTCAGCCAGACTCAAAGGCCGACCCTCAAGAATAAAGAAAGGTTGAGCTGTGAAAAAATGAAGATCCTACAGAAAAGCCCCAGTGCAAGTCACTACATGGGGTGTCACTAGCTCAGCCAGACTCAAAGGCCGACCCTCAAGAATAAAGAAAGGTCGAGCTGTGAAAAAATGAAGATCCTACAGAAAAGCCCCCCTCGGTCTCTTCATAGCAGCCTCCTGCTCGTCGTCGCTCTCTTCCCTGCGTCGTTTTGTGGAAGAGCCGAGGCCAGAAGTTGAGGGAACTACTGCATCTGTGAGCTCTTCTGAAGAATCTTCCAAGATAAAGTCAATGAAGTCTTCAAAGTCCTCGTCCTCAATGACAATGTCTTCAAAGTCCTCGTCCTCAATGACAATGATGTCAGTCTCTTCAGGTTGCAAATACCTGTACCTGTCCATAATAACATCAAAAACCCCTTCCCAAATACCATAACTAGGGTACCGGTTGAAAACAGTATAGAAAGTAGGAAGGTTGGGAGCAGGGTAGGAAATGAACTGGAAAGCACGGTAGTAACCTGGAACAGGACTAAAGCAGTGTTGTCCCGCTATCACAAATTGTGGTTGTAGGAACTGCAACTCACCCCTACCCTCCTGAAGCCAGTCAAAGCCAACCTCGTCCTCGGGCAAAAGGGCGGCATCAGGGCGGACTGAGGTAGGAAGAAAAACATTTATTAAAAAAAACGTCACATCCACAAGCCACCAACTAACACAAAGCCACCGCTAGTCTGATTCAAAAGGCAACTATTTCAGTATTTATCAGGAGCAAATTATGAAAATGCTATTTCCATGTGAGACCATAGCCACGGTCCAAACTGATTCTATAGGGAAAGGCCAGTGTGCACATTATCACCAGCCGAGCACTTTTAAAAAACGCTCTTACATTTGGAACTGGATTCAGAAAACGTCATTCACATATAATATAATCAGACATTTGCCCAAACTATTTTCCACTCCTTCATAGTATATATGCACTCATTCAGGCTCATAACAATATTGATCCGTTGGTGCATTTTAATGAATATCTTGAAGCTAGCTCTCAAATGTTCCTTCTTTTACTTATATCTTGCCATGGTGCAAGAAGAGTTCTATTTCTAAAATGGTGGAGGCGCCATTTTGTTTCCGAGATTGTCAACACAAAAATCGACGATTTGATCCCCTCAAACAAAAATAACGGTGTTTTCATGTCCCTACACATGTGTTAACACATTCCACACCTATTTCGAAGAAGAAAGTCCAGTCTTAACATATTGTTTTACACCAGAAACTGTGAGTGGCCTCACAATATGAGTTTTTCTAATAGCTAGCTTAAATGCTGAACATTCTTTAGCTTAATATTTAGCTTAATATTCTTAATTTAACGTAATTAAACGCACGTTTTGTACTGCAATGGCCTTTTATGGAGTCAAGGAACATTAACAAACACATTTGGCATGAAATTTAAAAAATAAATAAAAATGTTTTACCTGTAGGTCCGAAGATCTGGTCTGGTCTGCCCACCGGGGCCGGGGGTCCACTGGAAGCCATTCTGTCCAACTGGTATTGTTTGCTGTAGGTATTCAACTCAGTTCGCCAACAGTTTGTTTTGGAGGTGATCAGATGTCTGAGAGCTCAATCTTGTAGGTGCAGTGTTGTGAAAATAAAGCTATCTTTCACACTTAGAGCGGATTTAAGAATGAAACAGAAGCTCTCAAGAGGCGTATAGTTATATTAAAAGCAATAGTTTTATTTATCAACAGAGTTATTCAGCCCAGCAATCAAACATGCATGGGTGCTAATGGTTGCACTCTCAGAGATTCACCATGAGACACACTTGGACACGGCAGTGTGAAGCTTAATATAGGGTTCCTCCCCTTGATGTCCATTTGTCAAATTCAAAGATGCAGGCGTGGCACGTTTGTACGTGTATGACACCTGGGTGGAGGCCTGAACGTCCGTTCACATTGGCCCCTCCCAGAAGGCGTTTTCTTCTATCAGTGTGTGTGAGATGTTGCATGAGAGCGGACCTGTGAAGCAAGTTGTGAAGAGGGGAGACTACTTAGGGCGTTGTCCCTGCATCTCACTGTCTATTGTTCCTTCCTTATCTCTCTAAAGATGGCGGCCTGTTCCTTGTGGCGCAGTTAAATCAGTAATCTCCCTCCTGCTTCTCCCTGGCCCTAGCGTGTGCTGTGGGCATTGTATAAGTGGTTAATAGAGCTGCATAAGCTAATGGTTATTAAAACTACAAATATGCTAGTGATTAATTAAACTGTATATAAGCTAGTTGCTGATTAAGCTGTATATAAGCTAGCTGCTGATTAAGCTGTATATAAGCTAATTTTATCAACAAATCCCTCTCTTGACGTCTGAAGGACGTCACTTTCTTAACCTTCCTACCCTGTTCACACGCTTGTGTCTGGCTCTGCCTCACCTGACCCTACCAGGCTGGTCTGCTCTTCCCATACTGGGTAAGCTCCATAAGGAGGGGGTGGTGGTGGTTCCTTGGAGAGGGCAGTGGTGATAAGACGGCCAACCAAAGAACGAATACAGGGTATTATACAACATCCACATGACACCAGTATTGCAATGAACACACCCACTGACACTGCTATTGACAAGATCAGGTGCTTCCATTTTCCAAACATGTTTTCCATCCAATCTCCAAATGGATTGTTTACACCTGATGCTTCCTGCATTTCGTTTGACAGTGCCCTCAGACTATTCAGTGCTTTTGTGACTGAACCGTCCGGCGCAGTGTTGTTGGGGATGATAGTGCAACACAGGTCTCCAAACATTGAGCAAACACCCCCTTTTTCAGCAAGCAACATGTCCAAAGCCATTCTGTTTTGCACAGCAATCAAAGAAGTTGGGGCCAGCTGCTCAGCCAGACCCTCTATTGCATCCCTAGTATGATTAGCCAAACGAAGAACATTGTAATGCACATAATTGATACGATCAACATTTTTATTCACTGTTATCCATGGAATTATACTCGCGATACTCTCAAAACCTGCTGCAATTTGGTCTACCAATTTGTATTCATTAGGCACTCCTCTGGGCACTCCGATTGCATCTATGTAGGTTGGACCTCTGTCCAGACTGAACTCAGTTCCAGCTGCTCTTTTTGCTAAGATATGTCTGCGTCTGCGTTGGGTCAGGTTTTGTACTTTGTTTTGCTCCTGTAGTATTTTGTCTCCCACTAAGGTAAGTGACATTGCTAGCCTCACCATAGCACACACTCCCATCGTAGATGCTGGTATGTTAGAGAATAAGCGCAGACCCCCACAGTAGTAGAATAGCCCTCCCCTAGCCCAAGAACCTATCTCTGAGCCTGGTCGTGTCATGTTGCACCAGTCTTCTGGCACTCTGCCTAGGTTGGTTTGGGCTCTATCGTTGGTGAAATGGTAACAGACATATCTGGATCCTAGTCCTTTGTAAGCTTTGAAATAACCTACTGCAGTTTGGTTGTCAATCGGTGGAAATATGGATGCCAGAGTCGTGCAATTTGGTGGAGTAGCCATTTTAGTCATATTTGTCATGCACGCGTATCCTGCTGGGTCAGATTCAGGATATAGTGGTGCTGGTTCGGTGAACATAGCTGGTCTAGCTGCAGCACAAGCTACACAGCCACTCATTTTGTTTTTTATAGCATTATCAACAATCCAATTTAACCAAACATTGTCGCTTCCATGTCCTGTAGCTAATTGGATCACCTGTTGGCGGTTGCTGAAAAGTCAAATTACAAATTACAAAACAAATTACCCTGCATTTTGCGTCAGATCACCTCGGACCTCTGCTAGAGGTCTGGACGGCTCAGGTGCTGGGGCACAGTGTGACAGGTGGTGCCAAGGTGCTCCTGCTTTACCTATGACCTGGACCGAGTGTGAAGTAACCTCCTTCACTTCGTACGGCCCTGTCCACCTGGGGTCAGTCCACTTTCTCTTATGAACTTTGACCCTGACCCAGTCACCCACTCGGATGAGATTTTTTACCTCTTCCTGGTCAGCTGCACTGGTTCGCTGGACCTGTTTGGAGAGAGCTTCCGTGAGAATGATTAATGCAGTCATATATGCCTTCATTTCTACTTGCTGCACATCTAGGGCAGGAATATGACTACCGTCTCTTGGAGGACCAGGCATTTGCCTCCCTGTCATTAACTCATGTGGTGAAAGATGCGTCTCATTTCCTTGTGCGCTCCTCATTGCCATTAGAGCTAGTGGTAAGGTTTCAACCCATGTCAGCTTTGATGCTGCACATGTCTTCGCTATTTTTGATTTTAGCGTCTGATTTGCCCTCTCTACCAGTCCTTGTGACTGTGGATGATACACTGATCCATACCTATGTCTGATTCCTAGTCTGGCTTCCACTTCCTGCAAATGCTTATTACTGAAATGTGAACCATTATCGGACCTTATGCATCTAGGAACCCCATAGCGAGGTATCAGTTCTGTTTGCAGCCACTATATTACTGTCTGTGCGTCTTCTCTTTTAGTTGGGATTGCCTCCACCCACTTTGAGAATCTGTCCACCATTACCAAGATGTACCTTTTTCCTTGTACTCTGTTTTCATGTCCCATGTCAGTAAAGTCTATGCTGATGTCCTGGAAGCAGGCTGATGGTACAGGATAAGAGCCCATAGGTGTTTTGTACGGTTTCTTCACATTGTGATCCCCACAGGTGGTGCATTCGTCGCAGAAGAGGGACACCATACTTTCCATGTGTGGGTGCCACCACAGTGCTTGCATCCTTTGTAATGTTCCTTTCTTTCCTTCATGCGTTGGTCCATGTGCCTCTGGTATCAGTGAGACACACAATTCTGCTGGTGCTACCACTCTGCCATCATGGGATCTCCAAAGTCCACTTTCTCCTCTTGTTGCTCCTTTTCTTTGCCATTCGGACCATTCGTATGGTCCAGCCTTCTTCTGTATGTCAATCAGTGTTTCTTCAGTGATTTCTGGTTCTTGTATGGCTGTTTTCAGAACCATCTGTTTTGGTCTGTATCCTCCTTCTTCTTTAGCAGCTTCATCTGCCATGTCGTTTCCCGCACTTATTCTGGTCCTTGCTTTACCATCATGTCCTTTGCATTTCATGATTGCCACTCTGTTTGGTAGGCTCATAGCTTCCACCAGTGCCATGATTTCTTGCTTGTGTTTGATGGGTGCGTCCATTGATGTCGTGAATCCTCTTCTTCGCCACATGGGCCCATCAACGTGAGCTGCTCCATGTGCGTAAGCCGAATCTGTGAAGATGTTTACTGATTTTCCTTCTGCTATTTTCAGGCTTGTATGAGCGCTTCGACTTCTGCTAGCTGCGCAGATGCTGGTTGAGGTAGGATACCTGATGCTACTATTGAGTGTTCTAGATCTTCGAATTGTCTCACCACAGCATAGGATGCTGTGTTTCCTTCATCTCCTTTGTAGCAACATCCGTCCGTGTATAACCACATTTCTGCTCCTAGGATTGGTGTATTTCCTAGTCTGGCCTTAGTTTGTTTTCAATGATTGCCCTTGCTTCGCAGCTGTGTGGTTGATCTCCCTGTTGTAGTGATGATGCCATATTGATTCCTCCTGTTTCATAGACAATATGTGTGCTCTTGTGCATTCTTTTTTGAATTTTCCGATTTTCTTGCAGCTCCGAATGTGAATTCTTTGCTTAGGAGGATTCTTTGATGAGTCTCTTTCTCCCCCTTTTTTCTGATACAAAACTGCATTTACCATCCCTCCTTTTTGTTCAGAAACATCTAGGTGGAAAGGGAGTGAATAGTCTGGAGCTTGAAGTGCCGATGCATGTGACAGAGTCTGCTTGAGAGTGGTGAACGCATCTTCTGCTTCTTGTGTCCAAACTAGTGGGGCTGAGGTGTTTCATGATGGAGGATGCTTTCTCTGTGGGCTGTGGGCTGTGGGCTGTGGGCTGTGGGTCTGTGGGCCGCTTGATGAGAGAGTGCGACCCAGGAAAGTGACTTGTCTCCTACATGTTTGGACCTTGGTTGTCTTTTGAGGCTAATAGTTGCAGCAGTGTCTCTGTTGTTTCCAGGCATGTGGTGAAAGATATTGCTGTTCAGCTTGATTCTGGCTTTTTTGATCCTGATTGCCTCTCCCTCTCTGGTAATTTCCTCTTCTTCCACGTGGTGAGCCTTGTTGTTGTTGCTGACCACGCGAGCGGCAGTTTCGTGCGTAGTGACCTGGCTTTCCACAGTTGTAGCAGTAGAAAGTTCCTCCTTCCTGCTTTTTTCTTTAGCAGTCTTTTGAGCCACGTCAAGCTCTGCCAGCTGTCTCTTCATTAGTGACACTTGAGTGCGTTCTTTGCTTATTTGTTGCAGCTCCTCTTCAGTGGGAGGACAGTTCAGCAGTTCTCCATCCCAAATATCTTTAGCCTTCCATCTTTTTATCATTCTTTTGTACGCTTGTTGTTCCACCGGCCAATGTTTGCTTCTTCCATTCATCCTGCTCTGATCCTGGACAGCATTCTCCAAGTTGCACAGATAAGTGGTGACTTTTGTTGCCATGACTTCTTCCTCTGCAATGTTTTCACTGATTTGAAATATGTATTCCCAAATGTCCACCAGATGGAGCCAAAGCTCCTGTCCACTGTTCCTGTTGCAGTTCCTGAAGTGGCCACAGAAAGAGCCAAAACTCCTGTCAAATGGTCTTTTTTTTTTTTTTTTTTTTTCTCAGTTCGTGAAGTACCAACAGAGGGAGCCAAAGCTTCTCCCAACTTTTCTTGTGCCTGATGGAGCTCTGAACAGCTTCATTCACACTGGCTCACGTCCAAAACCTGCCTTCTCTGGAACGTCAGTGTGTGTGAAATGCTGATCCACTTTATTATTAACACTTAAGGTGAAGAGAACGAAATCAGTACAGTTCTAAACTTATTTCGAAGTCTCTGTGTGAATAGATAAAAAGGAAACTCTTCTCCTACTCTAAGATGGCAGTTTTCTGCCCTAATCTGATGGTTTAAGCAAGTGTTACTTTCAGGGCCACTGTATCTGTTCCTATCGTACGAAAGGGTGACGGAATGCCCCATTTGGCGTTTTTGACCTACTTACAGTGACCTCACAACTCCGCAATATAAGCTTTACAAGTATAACGCATATTATTTATCAGTGAATGAATATATTTTATTTACAAATCCCCCTTTTTCACCCCTGCTAGGTGTGAACTTCTATGTTTTTGGAAATTACTCATTCAATGGCTGTAACGCGATGTTTTAGGTCTCTATCATCTGAATCAGAAGTTGGTGGGGTGCTTATGTCTAGTTCGGGTGTGTGTCTGATGCGGGGATGGAGAGGGAAGAGGGGCAGTTGAATTAGATAGGAGCTGGTGTGTATGCTACGTGGTTTCGAATTTCTCAGATCAGTAAGGCAACTAATATGCCCATAACCCCCCCCATTATAATTTTCTTCAGCTCTCTGTCCTTGGAGCCGATACACTCCAAGGCCGCTCCTGTTCTTTCTTATCAGGAAAGCTCACACTCCTTAATATTCTCAGCGTCTGTCTGACTGAATGAGTGCCTGCTCTTTTTCCGCTTTAAACTTTGCTGACGGTCCCTAGGGAACACAATTTTCCAATAAACCTGTAGTCTCTGTAACTATTCCAATAAAACTGACACTTATATTAACCCTCAGCTGTCTCTCAGTCTATTCTAGTGTTTTTTATGTTTGTGTGTGATTGCAACGCCTGTGTCTAATGCGTGTTTTTCTGCTCAACTGACACGAACATGTGTATCAACTCAGCACCAGCTCTCAGCTGTCTTTCTCTCATATGTACGCTCCACACATTCACTCATTTAAACAAAATTGAATCCATACACAGCCGTGATTCCACAAATAATATGCCTTGTGCGAACACGGTCCCTAAGGAAATGGATATTATACTCAAACACTCAATCGACCATACACAGCCGTGATTCCACAAATAATATGCCTTGTGCGAACACGGTCCCTAAGGAAATGGCGAAATCTTGTGCTACAATTGAGTCGATGTCTTCCCAGAGGACATTTATGCTGCATGCAAACCCATACACGGCCACTTCTGCAATACTGGTACACAAACCTCTGAATGGACCTTCGTTTTACAGTGTACAACATGCACGTTCGTGGTCCCTTTAGGAAATGGCGTTTTTGCAGTCTCCAGACACACCACATTCAAATCAGCGTATTTCAACAGCAATTTCTATTTATTCAAACTCAGCAAACCGACTGTGGCATCGCTGGCCTTTTGACCACGACACAAATGACAAACTGCTTTTTCAGCAAACAAAAACAGTCAGATTATAATGAATTCTTTCCCTATCTTACACACAAAACAAAACAGCGATACTTTTAATACATCACAACGGCCGCTGCGTATCATAAAACACAAGTACAATATCCGCTTTGGCTGGGGCTCGATCACGGCCCTCGCGCGCCGCACCCGGGGATTCTTTAGCTAAAACTCCCTAAACCGTTTCCCATTCATTTTCAATGGTAGTCCTAAACCAGTACGGATGTAATATATCTTTGGCCACCAGCACCAGCAGCGCTGTGGTGCCGTTTTGCGAGAGAAAGATTTTCTCCGGTGTTTGTCAGTCAGTCGGAGCCTGGAAAGAGCATCGACAGCCCGCATTTTCCGGATCTATTCGCTGGGTGGACACTACGTTGAACGGTAAGTCATTAAGATGAATAACAATGAATTAAAATGTCATGACAATTAGTCTGGGCTGTCTGACATTCACTTGAAAGCTTCAAAGATAAAGTTAGTTGTGTTTTTTTTGTGTTATTGTGTCGAAGGCGGACTTCTGTATGAGTTCGTTACCTTACAACGTAACGTAATCTGGAGCCGTTAACGGTTCATACCGGTTAATTCATGTCCGACTTTGATGCGTTTTTGTGACCAAAAGTATCACAAGTTAACACGAACGTGCATTCAAATAAAATGAGTTTGCGTTTACTACGCATGTCAGTGAACACAGAGGCTGAGCAGCGGCCGGTTGAGGTTGTGGTGAACGTAAGATATACTCTGTTACTTTACGGACACGTAACAAAAGAACAACAAGCTGTGACCGGACCCGGTGGTTCATGTCAATCACGTTAACGTTAAATAAACACGCACGTCTCCGTTGTATCACGTCACGTATCGTCATTAATGCATGTAGTTCATAGTTATGTACATTAACTGCTCCACGTGTGTTTGACAGCATTAGTTACTAACGTTAGTTACTTGGCAGATTCAGGATATCAGACAAAATATACTCAACTAATAAATGATGTGTTATTACAGATTAAACTACCAGCAGTATATAAAGTCATTAAAGTGATGAACACATGCTTTTTTGTACTTTTACTGAAGTCAGACTTTGAGTAAGTAAGATTTGAATGCAGGACTTTCACTTAAAGAGTATTTACACCATGTGGTGGTATTAATACATATTTTTTTACTGAAGTACAAGATGTGTAGACTTTCTCCATCACTGTTAAAATAATGTTTATGTACAAGAAGTGCAAGAAGATATTAATTTGATGAAGTTCTAATTCTCGTCTGTTTGCATCTCAGTGATGGATGAAGATGAAGAGCTGGAGAGAGGGATGCTGAGTATCTCTCCTTCAAAGCCACATGTGCAGAGCTGTGAGTAAACATTTGATGTCTTTCATTTCTACCACCTGAAGATTTAAAATCAGTTACAGTTCAGCCGGTTTGCTGACCGGTTAATCGTGTGTTCTATTCAGTGTATATGATATGTTTTTTGTTTGTTTACCAGCTGTTTCTGCATTGATGACAGCCAGACAACAACAGGCTCCGGGAACAGAAAGAGGTTTTTCACCAAAAACGTTCTGCCGTCAACAGACAAGCATGGGACCATGACTTCTTATCCCACATGAAGCATTGAACCGTTCTGTCTCATGTTTAGGTGTTCTGCTTGTTGTCCTTGTGACTATGAATTGATACCAGTCATGATGAGGGTACGTATCACTCTTTGTTTTCTTATATGGATAAAAAGAAACAATATGCATGTCTGAAACTGCTGTGTTACTAACACCTGAATGCATGTGTTTGAAGTGTGCCATGTTGCTTCACCTGCCTAGGTTACATCACAATGACTGGCCACTGAATATCAACCCATTGAAAGACAAACACACGTGTATGAATGAAGTATATTCTTTATATATTAATGTGAGAAACAGTCTGTCATTGGATACGGCTGAGAAAGGTGAAGTAACGATACTAACAGTTGTGTTTGTATATTGTCAAAATATAAATTACTGACAAGGTGTTTTCCATTGTAGAACCATCTGCTACACTGGCTGCACCAACTCATCTGAAGGGTTCACAAGTAGATGGTAAATACATCCAACATGTAAACACATCTGTCATATTCACTGTGCTCATATCTGTTATGAACCGTTGATTGTGTTTTGTGATCCTTCTCTCCTTGCAGCTGTAACTGTAACTGTAAGGAGACCAGTGCCTGTTCCTCAGGAGCTCACGTGTCTGCTGCCAGAAGGAGCGGGTCGTCCTCAACAGAGGCGACTGTCACAGTCCCTGGTGTGTGTTATTTGACCTGTATTTGCATCTTAAAAATATACTTCATGTAGTGTTCATCAAAACTGTTGTTAATGCTATACAGTTGCTGCTGCACTGTATTCAGACAATAGATAGGCAGCACTCCAGTGTCCAGCTTGCTGAGTTTCACAGACTACAGTGTAGCTGTCATGTTACATCCTTGCTTCATCCTACTGTCAATAATAATGACAACATGTTTAATATTCTCGATAGTGTCAGAGGCCCCCCTGATTTCTCCTGAGACGTCTGCAGAGCCCGCTCAACTGTCACCTGCACAGAGAGATCAAAGTTAGTGTGAGAAGGTTTTTCATGTCAAAAGATTAAATCAAGACGCACCCAAAATCGTACTAATTTGCTCCGTTTATTCTTGTCTGACTAGGTGAGCCATCACCCAGGACGTTAGCTGTCCCCACCCGTCCTCCTCCACAGCTCCCTGGCTACGATCATGAAGTCAGCCAGTGGACCTGTTCACAGCAGCAGAGGATCTGGATGAAGACAGAGCTGGAATCCACGGGTCTCTGGACAGGCTGCTTTCCTGTGCGCAACCTCATGAAGATGGTGTCATTGTGACGTCTCCCTCCCCAGCCAGAATGAATCCACAGCATCTCTGATCTTCCTCCTCCAAAGTTCTTTCAGCTGGAACTGGATGCTACAAGGAAAAGGGTGGAGGACAGAAGACAGCAGAAGAGGAAGAGGACTGAATCCCAGCCCACAGGTCGCAAGTGTCGATTCTGTCAGATGGATCTGAAGCAGGATCCAAACAGTCCTCACATCCACACGGGGTTCCCTGGACTAACAGGGAAGTACATTTACTGCCCGGGTAAAGTCTTTTCCTTTTACAAAGACCAGGGCATGAGAAGCAGACGACCTGCTTTTTATGAGACAGAAAAAAAGAGATGGGAGGTTGAAAAGGGAAAGTAAGAGAAAAGGGGAGTGTTTTGTCATTATTATATTTGTTTAACATATTTGTGTTGTGTATTTGTGACCTTGCATTATTGGCTCTGTGTTCAATATTCACTGTCCCTGTTGTGTTTAATAAATATATTTCATTCACTAATGTTCACATGTCTCATTAATACGCGAATCATTATAGTCAACAGTAAAAACTGCAATATAATAGGTTTATAGCCAAAAATAAGTCAAGTACTTGATAATCTATCTGCCACTACAATCTAGTGACAATCAGTAAAAGGTAAAGCTGGATGAACATTTCTTGATTTATGAATAGCTCTTTGTCATTGATGAGTGGCTTTGCCCCAGTTAGACTCGAATCTGCGTCCAGGAGCTGAAACCAGCGATATGAAATGCTGCAATTTCATTGGCTGTCAGCGTATGCCAACTATACACGGCTTGCCACCGCGTGGAAGGCCGCAATGCTAACCCCTATGCTACTGGCCCTGTATATCCACAACACAATTTAGCACACTTAAATAGCGACGGCCTCTGCTCCGGCCTGTCTCCTGGCGACTTTTCTTTTACACTTCGTCCGTTATCAACAATACATCGGTTATCTTGAATTTTGTGCTCTCACCCAGAAACTCCGTCGAGGATACTCTAAGCAGAGATATCATGGTTTTCCACTAAGCGCCACACACAAATTCAGTGTCCTGAGACTCGATGCCTCGATAAGGTAATTTTCTCTTCGTCCGCTATCAACGACTCATCGGTTATCTTAAAACCTATGCTCCCGTGCAGAAACTATTTAAAGGTTACTCTACGCAGAGTTAACTTGGTTTTACACCACACGCAACACACGTCCGGAGACGGACACTAAATGTCTTGATACGGTAATACTTCACGGTCAATTCACTGTCAGTTTACAGTTTATCAATGACCTTTAACACACATATATCCCCGTCATGTTATGCAATTTCTTCGTAGCCCAAGACGTCCTATAATTACGTTAAAGATTACGCTTTATTTGTGGCAGGAATTTGAGCGCTTCATGCGAGGCGCGTGACCGCGACAGAAGAGGCGCGCGACCGCGTCTCACACTACTTCACTCTACACTGCCACAAAAACGTCATTTTTCGCCTTTTATCTAACGTCTTCTGCTGGACTCATTCACACATATGTACAAAACCCCAAATGCTGGGCTGAACAACCCTGCTGCTGTGTGATTACTCTTTACAATACTTTTATGACTATGTAATACTTACAGTTCGGTCAGTCGGATATAATTTGGATGTATGACTATAAATACAATATGCAGAATTCAGTTAAATAGGCTTCTGCTCACCTTGTTAGTTGTGTCGACACTATCAGACTGTTCCCGAACTGCAGGCACGACCTGGTGGCAAATACCAGGGCTCCCAACCTCCAGGGAGACTCGCATTTTGTTTTCTGAAACACAGATAGAGAGGTCTGTTAACATTCCAACCCGATATGCTCTGTATCAAGTCTTGCCCACATTCTCCACCAATTTGTTGTGAAAATAAAGCTATCTTTCACACTTAGAGCAGGTTTAAGAATGAAACAGAAGCTCTCAGAGGCGTATAGTAATATCAAAGCAATAGATTTATTTATCAACAGAGTTATTCAGCCAACACAATTAAACATGCATGGGCTCTAATGATTTCCCTCTCAGAGGTCCACCATAAGACACGCTTGAACACATCAGCGTGACCCTTAATATAGGGGTCCGCCCCTTGATACACATTGGCCAAAGTCAAAGATGCAGGCGTGGCACGTTTGTACGTTATGGCGCCTGGATGGAGGCCGTGAATGTCCATTCACCTTGGCCCCTCCCAATAGGCGTTGGTTTCCATCAGTGTGAGTGAGGTGTTGCATGCGAGAGGTCCTAAGAAGGAGTGTGTGAAGAAGCCGGGCTCAGCTGGGGCGTTGGCCCTCGCTTGAATCTCACTGTCTTATCTATCTGAAAGATGGCTGCCTGTTCCTTGTGACGCAGTTAAATAAGTAACCTTTCACCTGCTTCTCTCAGGCCCTGTGTATGCTGTGAGCACTGTATAAGTGGTTAATAGAGCTGCATAAGCTAATGGTTATTAAAACTACAAATATGCTAGTGATTAATTAAACTGTATATAAGTCAATTTTATCAACACATACACAAGTTTCACCAAAATCCCACACTTTAATTCCACTGGTACGCCCTCTGTCTCCTCTCACACTCTACTGGTTATTTTATTTTATAAGCACTTTTATTTTACATACAGAGTACCGCAAAACCGGAGCTACACGTAGCTAGCGTTAGCTCCTCACAGCGCGGCTACAGATTATGCAATGTTATTCATCATTTTAAACGTATTTCCACGCTGCTAACACAGACTGGTCACACGTATTATTATCCATTCTTGGAGGTCACAGTTAAACTGAGACTAGGGGGACCTAGAGTGTCTAAATGATGGACTTACCTCCTCTGATGAGGGCGGGACACCTCCTTTAGGAGACCCGCCAGGACACCTGCAAAATATGAAAAAAAATTACAAACCCCTCTTGAGAATTACAGGTATTAAGGCCTATACTTTGTGTGCCCGTGCCCTCTGACTGCCTAAAGGCAGCCAGACCCTTTTTTTCCCCTGAACCTAACCTGCCAGTGCCACAAAGTGTACCTTGACTTGTATTAGAAACTCATTGGGTGGAGATGATGGCCCTTAACTGGTGGTTTTACACCCAGCAGGCCTTTGGTGCCGATTAAGACAGGTTTCCTCCTGATTGCCAGGTGTTCAATTAGACAGCTGAGACGGCTTAGCCATCTGATTAGAGGGAGTTCCAGCCTATCAGAAGCTCCCTAGTTGCTCCGCCTAGGGAAGGTATAAATATCTCCAGTCTTTCTTTCATTTTTTATTCTCCTCTGAGGAAGGCACAACTTGCCGAAACGTTAGGAGCTCCATTTTAAAACTGTATTAGTCCCACTGATTCTCTCAGACCAGAGATCAGTCTCAGTCCATTTTATTGTGTTTAGAAACACTTATTTGTTCACCCTCTCCTGAAAAATAAAAGGTTTCTTTTTTTAAAAACTGAGCTGAACTTCTCTTACTTCACATTTTAGTCTTCCCACCAGTTCTCCTACTTCCCTTACTTCACAGCTTAGTTTACTTACCAGTTCTCCTACTTCCTTCCTCTGCTTCTTTAATGTAAATTAATGCAGCCTAGGAGTATTCAAATGTGTGTATTGAATGTGCACGCTTGTCATCACATGAATCAAAGTCAACTCACCCTCTGTGCTGTATTGTGTGCGGTCGTTGACTCCAAAACTGGGATCCACTGCTTCACTTCCCAGATCTGGATCCACTCAACCACGCACCTTGACTAAAACAAAAACAAAACTGCCCAAAGGTCAGCAGTAAATGTTAGCATACGTCTGTAGTGTAAGAGAGGTCAACGATCTCTCAAATATGTTTGCGCCGTCCGTGTCAAAATTGATTCTTAGGAACGATGTAAAATAGTAAATGTACCAAAATTAGTCAATACTGGATATGTGAAGGAATCTCGAATCCAAAATTGAAGTTAGAATTCCTAAATCAAACTCAACATCTAAATCAGAGTCAAAATCAAGATCACAATCCAGTTCCAAATCAGAATTCGAAAGGTTTAAAATTGGAAGTAAAATGAAATTAAAAAATAATGAATAATTAATCAATTAAATATTAAATTCAACTTTAAAAAAATCAATAACTGTGTTCAAAGATATTCAATCAGAAATACCAATGCAAGTCAAACTGTTGAACTGCACTTACACTCTGGTCTGCACAATAATGAATCTCATTTACTAATGAATCACAATTAAGTTCAAGAATTGAAGAAGCACAACTGAAACCATTAATCTTTGTTATAATGTTTAATTAAAACTAAAGTCAGGATGTAAGCTTACAGGTCTTAGACAATGAAGCTCTAACAAATTCACAGATTCTAAACACTTATTACTATTATCTAGCAGTTACTCCTCCTGGCCGCTAGTTGGTTTTCTGGCGTTTTGCATTTCTTCTACTATTTTTCGCCGACAGGAAGTTATCCTGATGTTATGCTAACGGATATGCTAACGACAAAAACGGAGCTTCTAATCAAGCATACGCACACACAAGTTTCACCAAAATCCCACACTTTAATTCCACTGGTACGCCCTCTGTCTCCTCTCACACTCTACTGGTTATTTTATTTTATAAGCACTTTTATTTTACATACAGAGTACCGCAAAACCGGAGCTACACGTAGCTAGCGTTAGCTCCTCACAGCGCGGCTACAGATTATGCAATGTTATTCATCATTTTAAACGTATTTCCACGCTGCTAACACAGACTGGTCACACGTATTATTATCCATTCTTGGAGGTCACAGTTAAACTGAGACTAGGGGGACCTAGAGTGTCTAAATGATGGACTTACCTCCTCTGATGAGGGCGGGACACCTCCTTTAGGAGACCCGCCAGGACACCTGCAAAATATGAAAAAAAATTACAAACCCCTCTTGAGAATTACAGGTATTAAGGCCTATACTTTGTGTGCCCGTGCCCTCTGACTGCCTAAAGGCAGCCAGACCCTTTTTTTCCCCTGAACCTAACCTGCCAGTGCCACAAAGTGTACCTTGACTTGTATTAGAAACTCATTGGGTGGAGATGATGGCCCTTAACTGGTGGTTTTACACCCAGCAGGCCTTTGGTGCCGATTAAGACAGGTTTCCTCCTGATTGCCAGGTGTTCAATTAGACAGCTGAGACGGCTTAGCCATCTGATTAGAGGGAGTTCCAGCCTATCAGAAGCTCCCTAGTTGCTCCGCCTAGGGAAGGTATAAATATCTCCAGTCTTTCTTTCATTTTTTATTCTCCTCTGAGGAAGGCACAACTTGCCGAAACGTTAGGAGCTCCATTTTAAAACTGTATTAGTCCCACTGATTCTCTCAGACCAGAGATCAGTCTCAGTCCATTTTATTGTGTTTAGAAACACTTATTTGTTCACCCTCTCCTGAAAAATAAAAGGTTTCTTTTTTTAAAAACTGAGCTGAACTTCTCTTACTTCACATTTTAGTCTTCCCACCAGTTCTCCTACTTCCCTTACTTCACAGCTTAGTTTACTTACCAGTTCTCCTACTTCCTTCCTCTGCTTCTTTAATGTAAATTAATGCAGCCTAGGAGTATTCAAATGTGTGTATTGAATGTGCACGCTTGTCATCACATGAATCAAAGTCAACTCACCCTCTGTGCTGTATTGTGTGCGGTCGTTGACTCCAAAACTGGGATCCACTGCTTCACTTCCCAGATCTGGATCCACTCAACCACGCACCTTGACTAAAACAAAAACAAAACTGCCCAAAGGTCAGCAGTAAATGTTAGCATACGTCTGTAGTGTAAGAGAGGTCAACGATCTCTCAAATATGTTTGCGCCGTCCGTGTCAAAATTGATTCTTAGGAACGATGTAAAATAGTAAATGTACCAAAATTAGTCAATACTGGATATGTGAAGGAATCTCGAATCCAAAATTGAAGTTAGAATTCCTAAATCAAACTCAACATCTAAATCAGAGTCAAAATCAAGATCACAATCCAGTTCCAAATCAGAATTCGAAAGGTTTAAAATTGGAAGTAAAATGAAATTAAAAAATAATGAATAATTAATCAATTAAATATTAAATTCAACTTTAAAAAAATCAATAACTGTGTTCAAAGATATTCAATCAGAAATACCAATGCAAGTCAAACTGTTGAACTGCACTTACACTCTGGTCTGCACAATAATGAATCTCATTTACTAATGAATCACAATTAAGTTCAAGAATTGAAGAAGCACAACTGAAACCATTAATCTTTGTTATAATGTTTAATTAAAACTAAAGTCAGGATGTAAGTTTACAGGTCTTAGACAATGAAGCTCTAACAAATTCACAGACTCTAAACACTCATTACTATTATCTAGCAGTTACTCCTCCTGGCCGCTAGTTGGTTTTCTGGCGTTTTGCATTTCTTCTACTATTTTTCGCCGACAGGAAGTTATCCTGATGTTATGCTAACGGATATGCTAACGACAAAAACGGAGCTTCTAATCAAGCATACACACACACAAGTTTCACCAAAATCCCACACTTTAATTCCACTGGTACGCCCTCTGTCTCCTCTCACACTCTACTGGTTATTTTATTTTATAAGCACTTTTATTTTACATACAGAGTACCGCAAAACCGGAGCTACACGTAGCTAGCGTTAGCTCCTCACAGCGCGGCTACAGATTATGCAATGTTATTCATCATTTTAAACGTATTTCCACGCTGCTAAAACACAGACTGGTCACACGTATTATTATCCATTCTTGGAGGTCACAGTTAAACTGAGACTAGGGGGACCTAGAGTGTCTAAATGATGGACTTACCTCCTCTGATGAGGGCGGGGACACCTCCTTTAGGAGACCCGCCAGGACACCTGCAAAATATGAAAAAAAATTACAAACCCCTCTTGAGAATTACAGGTATTAAGGCCTATACTTTGTGTGCCCGTGCCCTCTGACTGCCTAAAGGCAGCCAGACCCTTTTTTTCCCCTGAACCTAACCTGCCAGTGCCACAAAGTGTACCTTGACTTGTATTAGAAACTCATTGGGTGGAGATGATGGCCCTTAACTGGTGGTTGTACACCCAGCAGGCCTTTGGTGCCGATTAAGACAGGTTTCCTCCTGATTGCCAGGTGTTCAATTAGACAGCTGAGACGGCTTAGCCATCTGATTAGAGGGAGTTCCAGCCTATCAGAAGCTCCCTAGTTGCTCCGCCTAGGGAAGGTATAAATATCTCCAGTCTTTTTCATTTTTTATTCTCCTCTGAGGAAGGCACAACTTGCCGAAACGTTAGGAGCTCCATTTTAAAACTGTATTAGTCCCACTGATTCTCTCAGACCAGAGATCAGTCTCAGTCCATTTTATTGTGTTTAGAAACACTTATTTGTTCACCCTCTCCTGAAAAATAAAAGGTTTCTTTTTTTTTTAACTGAGCTGAACTTCTCTTACTTCACATTTTAGTCTTCCCACCAGTTCTCCTACTTTCCTTACTTCACAGCTTAGTTTACTTACCAGTTCTCCTACTTCCTTCCTCTGCTTCTTTAATGTAAATTAATGCAGCCTAGGAGTATTCAAATGTGTGTATTGAATGTGCACGCTTGTCATCACATGAATCAAAGTCAACTCACCCTCTGTGCTGTATTGTGTGCGGTCGTTGACTCCAAAACTGGGATCCACTGCTTCACTTCCCAGATCTGGATCCACTCAACCACGCACCTTGACTAAAACAAAAACAAAACTGCCCAAAGGTCAGCAGTAAATGTTAGCATACGTCTGTAGTGTAAGAGAGGTCAACGATCTCTCAAATATGTTTGCGCCGTCCGTGTCAAAATTGATTCTTAGGAACGATGTAAAATAGTAAATGTACCAAAATTAGTCAATACTGGATATGTGAAGGAATCTCGAATCCAAAATTGAAGTTAGAATTCCTAAATCAAACTCAACATCTAAATCAGAGTCAAAATCAAGATCACAATCCAGTTCCAAATCAGAATTCGAAAGGTTTAAAATTGGAAGTAAAATGAAATTAAAAAATAATGAATAATTAATCAATTAAATATTAAATTCAACTTTAAAAAAATCAATAACTGTGTTCAAAGATATTCAATCAGAAATACCAATGCAAGTCAAACTGTTGAACTGCACTTACACTCTGGTCTGCACAATAATGAATCTCATTTACTAATGAATCACAATTAAGTTCAAGAATTGAAGAAGCACAACTGAAACCATTAATCTTTGTTATAATGTTTAATTAAAACTAAAGTCAGGATGTAAGCTTACAGGTCTTAGACAATGAAGCTCTAACAAATTCACAGATTCTAAACACTTATTACTATTATCTAGCAGTTACTCCTCCTGGCCGCTAGTTGGTTTTCTGGCGTTTTGCATTTCTTCTACTATTTTTCGCCGACAGGAAGTTATCCTGATGTTATGCTAACGGATATGCTAACGACAAAAACGGAGCTTCTAATCAAGCATACACACACACAAGTTTCACCAAAATCCCACACTTTAATTCCACTGGTACGCCCTCTGTCTCCTCTCACACTCTACTGGTTATTTTATTTTATAAGCACTTTTATTTTACATACAGAGTACCGCAAAACCGGAGCTACACGTAGCTAGCGTTAGCTCCTCACAGCGCGGCTACAGATTATGCAATGTTATTAATCATTTTAAACGTATTTCCACGCTGCTAAAACACAGACTGGTCACACGTATTATTATCCATTCTTGGAGGTCACAGTTAAACTGAGACTAGGGGGACCTAGAGTGTCTAAATGATGGACTTACCTCCTCTGATGAGGGCGGGGACACCTCCTTTAGGAGACCCGCCAGGACACCTGCAAAATATGAAAAAAAATTACAAACCCCTCTTGAGAATTACAGGTATTAAGGCCTATACTTTGTGTGCCCGTGCCCTCTGACTGCCTAAAGGCAGCCAGACCCTTTTTTTCCCCTGAACCTAACCTGCCAGTGCCACAAAGTGTACCTTGACTTGTATTAGAAACTCATTGGGTGGAGATGATGGCCCTTAACTGGTGGTTTTACACCCAGCAGGCCTTTGGTGCCGATTAAGACAGGTTTCCTCCTGATTGCCAGGTGTTCAATTAGACAGCTGAGACGGCTTAGCCATCTGATTAGAGGGAGTTCCAGCCTATCAGAAGCTCCCTAGTTGCTCCGCCTAGGGAAGGTATAAATATCTCCAGTCTTTCTTTCATTTTTTATTCTCCTCTGAGGAAGGCACAACTTGCCGAAACGTTAGGAGCTCCATTTTAAAACTGTATTAGTCCCACTGATTCTCTCAGACCAGAGATCAGTCTCAGTCCATTTTATTGTGTTTAGAAACACTTATTTGTTCACCCTCTCCTGAAAAATAAAAGGTTTCTTTTTTTAAAAACTGAGCTGAACTTCTCTTACTTCACATTTTAGTCTTCCCACCAGTTCTCCTACTTCCCTTACTTCACAGCTTAGTTTACTTACCAGTTCTCCTACTTCCTTCCTCTGCTTCTTTAATGTAAATTAATGCAGCCTAGGAGTATTCAAATGTGTGTATTGAATGTGCACGCTTGTCATCACATGAATCAAAGTCAACTCACCCTCTGTGCTGTATTGTGTGCGGTCGTTGACTCCAAAACTGGGATCCACTGCTTCACTTCCCAGATCTGGATCCACTCAACCACGCACCTTGACTAAAACAAAAACAAAACTGCCCAAAGGTCAGCAGTAAATGTTAGCATACGTCTGTAGTGTAAGAGAGGTCAACGATCTCTCAAATATGTTTGCGCCGTCCGTGTCAAAATTGATTCTTAGGAACGATGTAAAATAGTAAATGTACCAAAATTAGTCAATACTGGATATGTGAAGGAATCTCGAATCCAAAATTGAAGTTAGAATTCCTAAATCAAACTCAACATCTAAATCAGAGTCAAAATCAAGATCACAATCCAGTTCCAAATCAGAATTCGAAAGGTTTAAAATTGGAAGTAAAATGAAATTAAAAAATAATGAATAATTAATCAATTAAATATTAAATTCAACTTTAAAAAAATCAATAACTGTGTTCAAAGATATTCAATCAGAAATACCAATGCAAGTCAAACTGTTGAACTGCACTTACACTCTGGTCTGCACAATAATGAATCTCATTTACTAATGAATCACAATTAAGTTCAAGAATTGAAGAAGCACAACTGAAACCATTAATCTTTGTTATAATGTTTAATTAAAACTAAAGTCAGGATGTAAGCTTACAGGTCTTAGACAATGAAGCTCTAACAAATTCACAGATTCTAAACACTTATTACTATTATCTAGCAGTTACTCCTCCTGGCCGCTAGTTGGTTTTCTGGCGTTTTGCATTTCTTCTACTATTTTTCGCCGACAGGAAGTTATCCTGATGTTATGCTAACGGATATGCTAACGACAAAAACGGAGCTTCTAATCAAGCATACACAAGTTTCACCAAAATCCCACACTTTAATTCCACTGGTACGCCCTCTGTCTCCTCTCACACTCTACTGGTTATTTTATTTTATAAGCACTTTTATTTTACATACAGAGTACCGCAAAACCGGAGCTACACGTAGCTAGCGTTAGCTCCTCACAGCGCGGCTACAGATTATGCAATGTTATTCATCATTTTAAACGTATTTCCACGCTGCTAAAACACAGACTGGTCACACGTATTATTATCCATTCTTGGAGGTCACAGTTAAACTGAGACTAGGGGGGACCTAGAGTGTCTAAATGATGGACTTACCTCCTCTGATGAGGGCGGGGACACCTCCTTTAGGAGACCCGCCAGGACACCTGCAAAATATGAAAAAAAATTACAAACCCCTCTTGAGAATTACAGGTATTAAGGCCTATACTTTGTGTGCCCGTGCCCTCTGACTGCCTAAAGGCAGCCAGACCCTTTTTTTCCCCTGAACCTAACCTGCCAGTGCCACAAAGTGTACCTTGACTTGTATTAGAAACTCATTGGGTGGAGATGATGGCCCTTAACTGGTGGTTTTACACCCAGCAGGCCTTTGGTGCCGATTAAGACAGGTTTCCTCCTGATTGCCAGGTGTTCAATTAGACAGCTGAGACGGCTTAGCCATCTGATTAGAGGGAGTTCCAGCCTATCAGAAGCTCCCTAGTTGCTCCGCCTAGGGAAGGTATAAATATCTCCAGTCTTTCTTTCATTTTTTATTCTCCTCTGAGGAAGGCACAACTTGCCGAAACGTTAGGAGCTCCATTTTAAAACTGTATTAGTCCCACTGATTCTCTCAGACCAGAGATCAGTCTCAGTCCATTTTATTGTGTTTAGAAACACTTATTTGTTCACCCTCTCCTGAAAAATAAAAGGTTTCTTTTTAAAAAAACTGAGCTGAACTTCTCTTACTTCACATTTTAGTC
Organism: Melanostigma gelatinosum; assembly: GCF_949748355.1. NCBI lineage: Eukaryota > Metazoa > Chordata > Actinopteri > Perciformes > Zoarcidae > Melanostigma > Melanostigma gelatinosum. The sequence continues at coordinate 25,341,060 of NC_136647.1, read as the reverse complement.
TTCCCACCAGTTCTCCTACTTCCCTTACTTCACAGCTTAGTTTACTTACCGGCCTTAGGTCACTCCGGGACAGTCTGAGTACAATTGTATTAGCGAGAAGGATAAAATCGGCCCTTTTTGTCCCCGACCTAACGGACCGAAGGAGTGCCGCTAAAAATCGGGAGGGGTGCTAGTCCCGTAGGGCAGGGTGGCAGGTCTCAGGTGGGGGAACGGCGTTCCCTTGGGACCTCCGGTCAGCGAGTTATGATTTTCCAAAGTTTTTGACCCATGTGCCCGAATGTCCCTTTATGGTTTGCGACCACCAGGGGGCAAACGCCCAAAACTGATTTGGGAACAAAACTGCCATTCGGGACGGGCCATTTGGCCTACAAAGGGACATTAGGGGAAATGTCCCCGGAATGGCAGAATAGGCCCCATGTCACCGGGGACACAAAGGGACATTAGGGGGGCCTGTCCCCGGAATGGCAGAATAGGCCCCATGTCACCGGGGACACAAAGGGGCATTTGGGGGGCCGAATGGGTCAAATCGGGCCATTTGGGGGGACGAATCAGACCGAAAGGGACATTCGAGGGCCACCTCCGCAGATTTCAGGATTGACATTTTAAACTGCCATATCTCTTCAACCGTTCAATATCTCGCCCTCAAACGTAGATATCTTGGATCAGCGTTAAATTGTAGCGGAACAATATTTTTGGGACAAAAGTTGCCATTCAGGCAGTATGGTGTTGGGTGACATGAAATGTACTTGTGCAATTTGATCTAAATGTGCTACAGCCACCACATTTGGTACACTGGGTCTGTGGCTTCATATGAACACACACACCAAGTATGGTGGGGCTAGCCCCTCAAATTGTGAAATTTGGTATCTCAGGCAAAGAGGCAATTTCATTGAATTTGCCCAACAATTAAAGTCATCCGATTTGCTTGAAACTTTGCACACCTGTTTGGCTGTTCCCAGGTATGCCCCCTCATAAGTGTCAACCTCCTAGCCCAGAGCCTACTCCAGATATTGTTTGGGAGGTCTGGGAACAGAAGGGCCGATCGGGTTGGGATTTTTGGACTAAACGAGACCCCAGTCAAATGTAGGTGGAACGTCCCTTTCTGAGTCAGAAGGATAAGCTCCCAAATGGCACTAATTGAGGGACATGCGGCCTACATGAGAGCCCCATCAAATGTAGTCGGGACGGCCCTTTTACAAAGACAAATACCCATATAACTGGAAAAGTGTCATTCCAACTACATTTGATGGGGCTCTCGTTTATGCCAAAATCCCAACCCGAATGGCACTAATGGTCCCGGGGTTCCCCAAAGCCTGTAGGGACACTTTATGCCATTCGGGCTTGGATATGTGGGACATGCAGCCTACATGAGAGCCCTATCATATGTAGTCGGGACGGCCCTTTTTTGTCACCATATATGGTGCAATTCGATCTAAATGTGCTACAGCCACCAGATTTGGTACACATGGTCTGTGGCTTCATATGAACACACACACCAAGTTTGGTGGGGCTAGCCCCTCAAATTGTGAAATTTTGGTATCTCAGGCAAACTGAGGCAATGTCATTGAATTTGCCCAAAAATCAAAGTCATCCGATTTGGTTGAAAGTTTGCACACCTGTTTGGCTGTTCCCAGGTATGCCCCCTCATAAGTGTCAACCTCCTAGCCCAGAGCCTACTCCAGATATTGTTTGGGAGGTCTGGGAACAGAAGGGCCGATCGGGTTGGGATTTTTGGACTAAACGAGACCCCAGTCAAATGTAGGTGGAACGTCCCTTTCTGAGTTCTAAGGATAAGCTCCCAAATGGCACTAATTGTGGGACATGCGGCCTACATGAGAGCTCCATCAAATGTAGTCGGAATGGCCCTTTTACAAAGACAAATACCCTTATATCTGGAAAAGTGTCATTCCGACTACATTTGATGGGGCTCTCGTTTATGCCAAAAATCCCAACCCAATTGGCACTCATCATCCCGGGTGTCCCCAAAGCCTGTAGGGACACTTTATGCCATTCGGGCTTGGATTTGTGGGACATGCAGCCTACATGAGAGCCCTATCATATGTAGTCGGGACGGCCCTTTTTCGTCACCATATATGGTGCAATTGGATCTAAATGTGCTACAGCCACCAGATTTGGTACACAGGGTCTGTGGCTTCATATGAACACACACACCAAGTTTGGTGGGGCTAGCCCCTCAAATTGTGAAATGTTGGTGTCTCAGGCAAAGTGAGGCAATGTCATTGAATTTGCCCAAAAATTAAAGTCATCCGATTTGGTTGAAACTTTGCACACCTGTTTGGCTGTTCCCACGTATGCCCCCTCATACGTTTCAGCCTCCTAGCCCAGAGCCTACTCTAGATATTGTTTGGGACGTCTGGGAACAGAAGGGCCGATCGGGTTGGGATTTTCGGACTAAACGAGACCCCAGTCAAATGTAGGTGGAACGTCCCTTTCTGAGTTCTAAGGATAAGCTCCCAAATGACACTAATTGTGGGACATGCGGCCTACATGAGAGCTCCATCAAATGTAGTCGGAACAGCCCTTTTACAAAGACAAATACCCTTATATCTGGAAAAGTGTCATTCCGACTACATTTGATGGGGCTCTCGTTTATGCCAAAAATCCCAACCCTATTGGCACTTATCGTCCCGGTTGTCCCCAAAGCCTGTAGGGACACTTTATGCCATTCGGGCTTGGATTTGTGGGCCATTTGGCCTACAAAGGGACATTACGGGAAATGTTCCCGGAATGGCAGAATAGGCCCCATGTCACCGGGGACACAAAGGGACATTCGGGGGGCCGAATGGGTCAAATTGGGCCATGTGGGGGGACGAATCGGACCGAAAGGGACATTCGAGGGCCACCTCCGCAGACTTCAGGATTGACATTTTAAACTGCCATATCTCTTCAACCGTTCAATATCTCGCCCTCAAACGTAGATATCTTGGATCAGCGTTAAATTGTACCGGAACAATATTTCTGGGACAAAAGTTGCCATTCGGGCAGTATGGTGTTGGATGACATGAAATGCACTTGTGCAATTTGATCTAAATGTTCTACAGCCACTACATTTGGTAGACAGTGTCTGGGGCTTCATATGAACACACACACCAAGTTTGGTGGGGCTAGCCCCTCAAATTGTGAAATGTTGGTGTCTCAGGCAAAGTGAGGCAATGTCATTGAATTTGCCCAAAAATTAAAGTCATCCGATTTACTTGAAAGTTTGCACACCTGTTTGGCTGTTCCCAGGTATGCCCCCTCATAAGTGTCAACCTCCTAGCCCAGAGCCTACTCTAGATATTGTTTGGGACGTCTGGGAACAGAAGGGCCGATCGGGTTGGGATTTTTGGACTAAACGAGACCCCAGTCAAATGTAGGTGGAACGTCCCTTTCTGAGTTCTAAGGATAAGCTCCCAAATGGCACTAATTGTGGGACATGCGGCCTACATGAGAGCTCCATCAAATGTAGTCGGAACGGCCCTTTTACAAAGACAAATACCCTTATATCTGGAAAAGTGTCATTCCGACTACATTTTATGGGGCTCTCGTTTATGCCAAAAATCCCAACCCTATTGGCACTTATCGTCCCGGTTGTCCCCAAAGCCTGTAGGGACACTTTATGCCATTCGGGCTTGGATTTGTGGGCCATTTGGCCTACAAAGGGACATTAGGGGAAATGTCCCCGGAATGGCAGAATAGGCCCCATGTCACCGGGGACACAAAGGGACATTAGGGGGGCCTGTCCCCGGAATGGCAGAATAGGCCCCATGTCACCGGGGACACAAAGGGGCATTTGGGGGGCCGAATGGGTCAAATCGGGCCATTTGGGGGGACGAATCAGACCGAAAGGGACATTCGAGGGCCACCTCCGCAGACTTCAGGATTGACATTTTAAACTGCCATATCTCTTCAACCGTTCAATATCTCGCCCTCAAACGTAGATATCTTGGATCAGCGTTAAATTGTAGCGGAACAATATTTTTGGGACAAAAGTTGCCATTCAGGCAGTATGGTGTTGGGTGACATGAAATGTACTTGTGCAATTTGATCTAAATGTGCTACAGCCACCAAATTTGGTACACTGGGTCTGTGGCTTCATATGAACACACACACCAAGTATGGTGGGGCTAGCCCCTCAAATTGTGAAATTTGGTATCTCAGGCAAACTGAGGCAATGTCATTGAATTTGCTCAAAAATCAAAGTCATCCGATTTGGTTGAAAGTTTGCACACCTGTTTGGCTGTTCCCAGGTATGCCCCCTCATAAGTGTCAACCTCCTAGCCCAGAGCCTACTCTAGATATTGTATGGGACGTCTGGGAACAGAAGGGCCGATCGGGTTGGGATTTTTGGACTAAACGAGACCCCAGTCAAATGTAGGTGAAATGTCCCTTTCTGAGTCAGAAGGATAAGCTCCCAAATGGCACTAATTGAGGGACATCCGGCCTACATGAGAGCCCCATCAAATGTAGTCGGGACGGCCCTTTTACAAAGACAAATACCCATATAACTGGAAAAGTGTCATTCCAACTACATTTGATGGGGCTCTCGTTTATGCCAAAAATCCCAACCCGAATGGCACTAGTGGTCCCGGGGTTCCCCAAAGCCTGTAGGGACACTTTATGCCATTCAGGCTTGGATATGTGGGACATGCAGCCTACATGAGAGCCCTATCATATGTAGTCGGGACGGCCCTTTTTCGTCACCATATATGGTGCAATTAGATCTAAATGTGCTACAGCCACCAGATTTGGTACACAGGGTCTGTGGCTTCATATGAACACACACACCAAATTTGGTGGGGCTAGCCCCTCAAATTGTGAAATTTTGGTATCTCAGGCAAACTGAGGCAATGTCATTGAATTTGCCCAAAAATCAAAGTCATCCGATTTGGTTGAAAGTTTGCACACCTGTTTGGCTGTTCCCAGGTATGCCCCCTCATAAGTGTCAACCTCCTAGCCCAGAGCCTACTCTAGATATTGTATGGGACGTCTGGGAACAGAAGGGCCGATCGGGTTGGGATTTTTGGACTAAACGAGACCCCAGTCAAATGTAGGTGGAACGTCCCTTTCTGAGTTCTAAGGATAAGCTCCCAAATGGCACAAATTGTGGGACATGCGGCCTACATGAGAGCCCCATCAAATGTAGTCGGAACGGCCCTTTTACAAAGACAAATACCCTTATAACTGGAAAAGTGTCATTCCGACTACATTTGATGGGGCTCTCGTTTATGCCAAAAATCCCAACCCAAGTGGCACTTATCGTCCCGGGTGTCCCCAAAGCCTGTAGGGACACTTTATGCCATTCGGGCTTGGATTTGTGGGACATGCAGCCTACATGAGAGCCCTATCATATGTAGTCGGGACGGCCCTTTTTTGTCACCATATATGGTGCAATTGGATCTAAATGTGCTACAGCCACCAGATTTGGTACACAGGGCCTGTGGCTTCATATGAACACACACACCAAGTTTGGTGGGGCTAGCCCCTCAAATTGTGAAATTTTGGTATCTCAGGCAAACTGAGGCAATGTCATTGAATTTGCCCAAAAATCAAAGTCATCCGATTTGGTTGAAAGTTTGCACACCTGTTTGGCTGTTCCCAGGTATGCCCCCTCATAAGTGTCAACCTCCTAGCCCAGAGCCTACTCCAGATATTGTTTGGGAGGTCTGGGAACAGAAGGGCCGATCGGGTTGGGATTTTTGGACTAAACGAGACCCCAGTCAAATGTAGGTGGAACGTCCCTTTCTGAGTCAGAAGGATAAGCTCCCAAATGGCACTAATTGAGGGACATGCGGCCTACATGAGAGCCCCATCAAATGTAGTCGGGACGGCCCTTTTTCGTCACCATATATGGTGCAATTGGATCTAAATGTCCTACAGCCACCAAATTTGGTACACAGGGTCTGTGGCTTCATATGAACACACACACCAAGTTTGGTGGGGCTAGCCCCTCAAATTGTGAAATTTTGGTATCTCAGGCAAACTGAGGCAATGTCATTGAATTTGCCCAAAAATCAAAGTCATCCGATTTGGTTGAAAGTTTGCACACCTGTTTGGCTGTTCACAGGTATGCCCCCTCATAAGTGTCAACCTCCTAGCCCAGAGCCTACTCTAGATATTGTATGGGACGTCTGGGAACAGAAGGGCCGATCGGGCTGGGATTTTTGGACTAAACGAGACCCCAGTCAAATGTAGGTGGAACGTCCCTTTCTGAGTTCTAAGGATAAGCTCCCAAATGGCCCTAATTGTGGGACATGCGGCCTACATGAGAGCTCCATCAAATGTAGTCGGAACGGCCCTTTTACAAAGACAAATACCCTTATATCTGTAAAAGTGTCATTCCGACTACATTTGATGGGGCTCTCGTTTATGCCAAAAATCCCAACCCAAGTGGCACTTATCGTCCCGGGTGTCCCCAAAGCCTGTAGGGACACTTTATGCCATTCGGGCTTGGATTTGTGGGACATGCAGCCTACATGAGAGCCCTATCAAATGTAGTCGGGACGGCCCTTTTTCGTCACCATATATGGTGCAATTAGATCTAAATGTGCTACAGCCACCAGATTTGGTACACAGGGTCTGTGGCTTCATATGAACACACACACCAAGTTTGGTGGGGCTAGCCCCTCAAATTGTGAAATTTTGGTATCTCAGGCAAACTGAGGCAATGTCATTGAATTTGCCCAAAAATCAAAGTCATCCGATTTGGTTGAAAGTTTGCACACCTGTTTGGCTGTTCCCAGGTATGCCCCCTCATAAGTGTCAACCTCCTAGCCCAGAGCCTACTCTAGATATTGTAAGGGACGTCTGGGAACAGAAGGGCCGATCGGGCTGGGATTTCTGCACTAAACGAGACCCCAGTCAAATGTAGGTGGAACGTCCCTTTCTGAGTTCTAAGGATAAGCTCCCAAATGGCACTAATTGTGGGACATGCGGCCTACATGAGAGCTCCATCAAATGTAGTCGGAACGGCCCTTTTACAAAGACAAATACCCTTATATCTGGAAAAGTGTCATTCCGACTACATTTGATGGGGCTCTCGTTTATGCCAAAAATCCCAACCCTATTGGCACTTATCGTCCCGGGTGTCCCCAAAGCCTGTAGGGACACTTTATGCCATTCGGGCTTGGATTTGTGGGACATGCAGCCTACATGAGAGCCCTATCAAATGTAGTCGGGACGGCCCTTTTTCGTCACCAGATATGGTGCAATTAGATCTAAATGTGCTACAGCCACCAGATTTGGTACACAGGGCCTGTGGCTTCATATGAACACACACACCAAGTTTGGTGGGGCTAGCCCCTCAAATTGTGAAATTTTGGTATCTCAGGCAAACTGAGGCAATGTCATTGAATTTGCCCAAAAATCAAAGTCATCCGATTTGGTTGAAAGTTTGCACACCTGTTTGGCTGTTCCCAGGTATGCCCCCTCATAAGTGTCAACCTCCTAGCCCAGAGCCTACTCCAGATATTGTTTGGGAGGTCTGGGAACAGAAGGGCCGATCGGGTTGGGATTTTTGGACTAAACGAGACCCCACTCAATTGTAGGTGAAATGTCCCTTTCTGAGTCATAAGGATGATATGGCCTTCAACAGTCTTTTCTCTGAAAATGTACACTTTAATTCAAAGTAGAGATTTGATTTATTTTCCCCTTTAAAGATGGGCTTGTGAATATGAATTCCCCCAAATTTAGCTGTCATAGCTGCAAGATAAGGTCCCCAAACACAAAGGTCATAATTGAGGCATATGACCTCATCTTTCGGCCTGTTTTGGCAAGTGAGAAACGGGCCATTAAATCGCAGTGAAAGGTTGGAAGTGCCTGATTTTTGCATAAATCAGTCGCCTGTGATAAGCTGATGCAGGATCTAAAGCGAGATATCTGTAGACCCTTGGGAAAGCTAACTTCCGGTAGCAGCATGCTAACGACTTGAATCCAATTTCACCTTGAAGAGGGTCCTCTTATGTCCATCATATGTCAATTATGGAATGATAAGCCAGTTACAAGTGTTTTTATTGCACCCAACAGAAACAGCAACATGTACACATCATTAAGAGTCTTTTAATTCATTAAAAATACTTTAAAGCAAGATAGAGCAATACATTGTTTTTGTGAATTAAGAGAGGGTTGTGTAGGTTAAATGATCCAAATCTAGAGGTCGTAGCTGCAAGTTAAGGTTCCCAAAAACAGCCCCAAAGGTCATAATTGAGGCATATGAACTCATTTTTCGGCCTGTTTTGGCAAGTGAGAAACGGGCCATTAAATCGCAGTGAAAGGTTGGAAGTGCCTGATTTTTGCATAAATCAGTCGCCTGTGATAAGCTGATGCAGGATCTAAAGCGAGATATCTGTAGACCCTTGGGAAAGCTAACTTCCGGTAGCAGCATGCTAACGACTTGAATCCAATTTCACCTTGAAGAGGGTCCTCTTATGTCCATCATATGTCAATTATGGAATGATAAGCCAGTTACAAGTGTTTTTATTGCACCCAACAGAAACAGCAACATGTACACATCATTAAGAGTCTTTTAATTCATTAAAAATACTTTAAAGCAAGATAGAGCAATACATTGTTTTTGTGAATTAAGAGAGGGTTGTGTAGGTTAAATGATCCAAATCTAGAGGTCGTAGCTGCAAGTTAAGGTTCCCAAAAACAGCCCCAAAGGTCATAATTGAGGCATATGAACTAATTTTTCGGCCTGTTTTGGCAAGTGAGAAACGGGCCATTAAATCGCAGTGAAAGGTTGGAAGTGCCTGATTTTTGCATAAATCAGTCGCCTGTGATAAGCTGATGCAGGATCTAAAGCGAGATATCTGTAGACCCTTGGGAAAGCTAACTTCCGGTAGCAGCATGCTAACGACTTGAATCCAATTTCACCTTGAAGAGGGTCCTCTTATGTCCATCATATGTCAATTATGGAATGACAAGCCAGTTACAAGTGTTTTTATTGCACCCAACAGAAACAGCAACATGTACACATCATTAAGAGTCTTTTAATTCATTAAAAATACTTTAAAGCAAGATAGAGCAATACATTGTTTTTGTGAATTAAGAGAGGGTTGTGTAGGTTAAATAATCCAAATCTAGAGGTCGTAGCTGCAAGTTAAGGTTCCCAAAAACAGCCCCAAAGGTCAAAATTGAGTCATATGACCTCATCTTTTGGCCTGTTTTGGCAAGTGAGAAACGGGCCATTAAATCGTAGTGAAAGGTTGGAACTGCCTGATTTTTGCATAAATCAGTCGTCTGTGATAAGGTGATGCAGGATCTAAAGCGAGATATCTGTAGACCCTTGGGAAAGCTAACTTCCGGTAGCAGCATGCTAACGACTTGAATTCAATTGAACCTTGAAGAGGGTCCTGTATTGTCCATCATATGTGAATTTCATCAAAGAAGGCCATTTACAAGTGTTTCAAAATTGACCAATATTAAAAAGTGGTCAAAATCCAGATTTTACCAGTCTTTTCTCAATATTTTTATACTTTAAAAAGGGGTAGGGTTTTAAATCCTTTTCTGCTTCAAAGAGGGCCTCGTCACCATTACACACCTATAATCTGGGCCTCATAGCTGGAAGTTAAGGTCCCCAAAAACACCCACAAAGGGCTTAATTGGGCTTAATTGGGGCCTTATTCGCTTATTTTTTGCCATATGCAAGAATGGCCATAACTTCTCAAATATGGGTCCTAGAACCCCCAGATTATGCACACACATTGTGGACAAGGCCTACAATAAGACCACGTGAAAAAAATCCCTCTAGATTATCTAGAACTGATTTTTGCCTGTATCAAACTCAGACTTCAGCATGGGGTACACGTCCCTAAGCTGTACACCCTGTCGTACTCTTGATGAGATCAGACCAATTTTTACTTCTGAATATGTCAGAGCCCTGCTTTTTTAATATGTTGTAGACAGGCCCCAATGAGGCACATTCAAGTTGGATGGGACTCCCTAGCACTTAGCATGCCTGCGCGGGAAGAGGGTCAGTTGGCCTACATTTGAATGGGGCATTTTGAAGGATAAAATTAATGGAAAGTGATTACCCAAACGGCCATCCTTCAACTTGTCATAACTTCTCATAACATGGTTGAATTTGATGGGCGATTGCATGACAACATTCCCCTTGATGACGTGAATGTGAAAATGGTGCAATAGAACCTGCAGACCCTCTGGAAAGCTATCTTCTGTTAGCAACGTGCTAATGCTACAAAACCAATCAATCCCAGTAGAGTGTTCAATTTTGTCCAAGAATTGTCAATTACATGTCAAAAATGTCATTTATTTGTGTTTTTAGGGGCCGGAATAAATCTCCCGCCGAAACCAAAGAGTGAAAACTGACCTTTGTTCTAAATCCGAAATGGCCCATTTTCCGAAAAGGGACATTCCGACTACATTTGAATGGAAAGTATTGAATGTCATAACTTCTCAGAAAAGGGTTGGAACTGTGTTGTAATTGAACGAGACACTCCCCTTGATGACTTGAATGAGCACATGGAGCAGCAAATCTGCAGATCCTCTGGAAAGCTATCTCCTGTTGGCAGCATGCTAATGACTTGAATCCAATTGGACCTTGAAGAGGGTCCTCTTGTGTCCATCATATGTCAATTATGGAATGATAAGCCAGTTACAAGTGTTTTTATTGCACCCAACAGAAACAGCAACATGTACACATCATTAAGAGTCTTTTAATTCATTAAAAATACTTTAAAGCAAGATAGAGGAATATATTGTTTTTTTAAATTAAGAGAGGGTCGTGTAGGTTAAATGATCCAAATCTAGAGGTCGTAGGTCCAAGTTAAGGTGCCCAGAAACAGGATCAGGGGCCGAAATTGGTGCAATTTGTGCAATGTGTAAAAATTGACCATAATTCGGGTAAAGAAGGTTGAAACTGTCTGGATTTTGCACCACACACTCCCTCCGATGACCCGAGTCAGCATGCCAAAGGAGAAGTCTGTAGCCCTTTGGGAAGTTTTTTTTTTTTTTTCAGGAACATTCCGACATGTTTGTGGCATCATATGGTGATACGTGATCCGTTTCCATGTTTTCCAAGGCTTTGGACCCGAAAGGCAGAAAACGCCCCATTTGGCCATGCCCCGCCCATTTGGAAGCGTGACCGGTCCATTCCACATCCATTTCCATGGTTTCCACCCGAAAGGCACAAATCGCCCCCATTTGGCCATGCCCCGGCCATTTCCATGTTTGCCAGCTTGACCGGTCCATTCCCGATCCATTTCCATGGTTTCCACCCGAAAGGCACAAATCGCCCCATTTGGCCATGCCCCGCCCATTTCCATGTTTGCCAGCTTGACCGGTCCATTCCCGATCCATTTCCATGGTTTCCACCCGAGAGGCACAAATCGCCCCATTTGGCCATGCCCCGCCCATTTCTATGGGCGGGACCTTGACCGGTCCATTCCCCGTCCGTTTCCATGGTTTCCACCCGAAAGTCCCAAAACACCCCTTTGGGCCTGGCCCCTCCCACTTTTTCAGCCACTGGTCAAGGGCGCCATCTATAGGATTTGACCACTGCCTACACATTCTGCCCTCAACGGCCCAAGTGTTCCCAAAAGTTTGCATGGGAGGTAGGCCGTTTGTCCGACACATTGTCACCGTGTCACACAAGTGCCGGTGGCCCACTAAGCCCCATGTTAAATTTTGCCATAAAGCCCAAATTCCCTTACCAGTTCTCCTACTTCCTTCCTCTGCTTCTTTAATGTAAATTAATGCAGCCTAGGAGTATTCAAATGTGTGTATTGAATGTGCACGCTTGTCATCACATGAATCAAAGTCAACTCACCCTCTGTGCTGTATTGTGTGCGGTCGTTGACTCCAAAACTGGGATCCACTGCTTCACTTCCCAGATCTGGATCCACTCAACCACGCACCTTGACTAAAACAAACACAAAACTGCCCAAAGGTCAGCAGTAAATGTTAGCATACGTCTGTAGTGTAAGAGAGGTCAACGATCTCTCAAATATGTTTGCGCCGTCCGTGTCAAAATTGATTCTTAGGAACGATGTAAAATAGTAAATGTACCAAAATTAGTCAATGCTTGATATGTGAAGGAATCTCGAATCCAAAATTGAAGTTAGAATTCCTAAATCAAACTCAACATCTAAATCAGAGTCAAAATCAAGATCACAATCCAGTTCCAAATCAGAATTCGAAAGGTTTAAAATTGGAAGTAAAATGAAATTAAAAAATAATGAATAATTAATCAATTAAATATTAAATTCAACTTTAAAAAAATCAATAACTGTGTTCAAAGATATTCAATCAGAAATACCAATGCAAGTCAAACTGTTGAACTGCACTTACACTCTGGTCTGCACAATAATGAATCTCATTTACTAATGAATCACAATTAAGTTCAAGAATTGAAGAAGCACAACTGAAACCATTAATCTTTGTTATAATGTTTAATTAAAACTAAAGTCAGGATGTAAGCTTACAGGTCTTAGACAATGAAGCTCTAACAAATTCACAGATTCTAAACACTTATTACTATTATCTAGCAGTTACTCCTCCTGGCCGCTAGTTGGTTTTCTGGCGTTTTGCATTTCTTCTACTATTTTTCGCCGACAGGAAGTTATCCTGATGTTATGCTAACGGATATGCTAACGACAAAAACGGAGCTTCTAATCAAGCATACACACACACAAGTTTCACCAAAATCCCACACTTTAATTCCACTGGTACGCCCTCTGTCTCCTCTCACACTCTACTGGTTATTTTATTTTATAAGCACTTTTATTTTACATACAGAGTACCGCAAAACCGGAGCTACACGTAGCTAGCGTTAGCTCCTCACAGCGCGGCTACAGATTATGCAATGTTATTCATCATTTTAAACGTATTTCCACGCTGCTAAAACACAGACTGATCACACGTATTATTATCCATTCTTGGAGGTCACAGTTAAACTGAGACTAGGGGGACCTAGAGTGTCTAAATGATGGACTTACCTCCTCTGATGAGGGCGGGGACACCTCCTTTAGCAGACCCGCCAGGACACCTGCAAAATATGAAAAAAAATTACAAACCCCTCTTGAGAATTACAGGTATTAAGGCCTATACTTTGTGTGCCCGTGCCCTCTGACTGCCTAAAGGCAGCCAGACCCTTTTTTCCCCCTGAACCTAACCTGCCAGTGCCACAAAGTGTACCTTGACTTGTATTAGAAACTCATTGGGTGGAGATGATGGCCCTTAACTGGTGGTTTTACACCCAGCAGGCCTTTGGTGCCGATTAAGACAGGTTTCCTCCTGATTGCCAGGTGTTCAATTAGACAGCTGAGACGGCTTAGCCATCTGATTAGAGGGAGTTCCAGCCTATCAGAAGCTCCCTAGTTGCTCCGCCTAGGGAAGGTATAAATATCTCCAGTCTTGCTTTCATTTTTTATTCTCCTCTGAGGAAGGCACAACTTGCCGAAACATTAGGAGCTCCATTTTAAAACTGTATTAGTCCCACTGATTCTCTCAGACCAGAGATCAGTCTCAGTCCATTTTATTGTGTTTAGAAACACTTATTTGTTCACCCTCTCCTGAAAAATAAAAGGTTTCTTTTTTTTAAAACTGAGCTGAACTTCTCTTACTTCACATTTTAGTCTTCCCACCAGTTCTCCTACTTCCCTTACTTCACAGCTTAGTTTACTTACCAGTTCTCCTACTTCCTTCCTCTGCTTCTTTAATGTAAATTAATGCAGCCTAGGAGTATTCAAATGTGTGTATTGAATGTGCACGCTTGTCATCACATGAATCAAAGTCAACTCACCCTCTGTGCTGTATTGTGTGCGGTCGTTGACTCCAAAACTGGGATCCACTGCTTCACTTCCCAGATCTGGATCCACTCAACCACGCACCTTGACTAAAACAAACACAAAACTGCCCACAGGTCAGCAGTAAATGTTAGCATACGTCTGTAGTGTAAGAGAGGTCAATGATCTCTCAAATATGTTTGCGCCGTCCGTGTCAAAATTGATTCTTAGGAACGATGTAAAATAGTAAATGTACCAAAATTAGTCAATACTGGATATGTGAAGGAATCTCGAATCCAAAATTGAAGTTAGAATTCCTAAATCAAACAACATCTAAATCAGAGTCAAAATCAAGATCACAATCCAGTTCCAAATCAGAATTCGAAAGGTTTAAAATTGGAAGTAAAATGAAATTAAAAAATAATGAATAATTAATCAATTAAATATTAAATTCAACTTTAAAAAAATCAATAACTGTGTTCAAAGATATTCAATCAGAAATACCAATGCAAGTCAAACTGTTGAACTGCACTTACACTCTGGTCTGCACAATAATGAATCTCATTCACTAATGAATCACAATTAAGTTCAAGAATTGAAGAAGCACAACTGAAACCATTAATCTTTGTTATAATGTTTAATTAAAACTAAAGTCAGGATGTAAGCTTACAGGTCTTAGACAATGAAGCTCTAACAAATTCACAGATTCTAAACACTCATTACTCTTATCTAGCAGTTACTCCTCCTGGCCGCTAGTTGGTTTTCTGGCGTTTTGCATTTCGCCGACAGGAAGTTATCCTGATGTTATGCTAACGGATATGCTAACGACAAAAACGGAGCTTCTAATCAAGCATTTGTTGTGAAAATAAAGCTATCTTTCACACTTAGAGCAGGTTTAAGAATGAAACAGAAGCTCTCAGAGGCGTATAGTAATATCAAAGCAATAGATTTATTTATCAACAGAGTTATTCAGCCAACACAATTAAACATGCATGGGCTCTAATGATTTCCCTCTCAGAGGTCCACCATAAGACACGCTTGAACACATCAGCGTGACCCTTAATATAGGGGTCCGCCCCTTGATACACATTGGCCAAAGTCAAAGATGCAGGCGTGGCACGTTTGTACGTTATGGCGCCTGGATGGAGGCCGTGAATGTCCATTCACCTTGGCCCCTCCCAATAGGCGTTGGTTTCCATCAGTGTGAGTGAGGTGTTGCATGCGAGAGGTCCTAAGAAGGAGTGTGTGAAGAAGCCGGGCTCAGCTGGGGCGTTGGCCCTCGCTTGAATCTCACTGTCTTATCTATCTGAAAGATGGCTGCCTGTTCCTTGTGACGCAGTTAAATAAGTAACCTTTCACCTGCTTCTCTCAGGCCCTGTGTATGCTGTGAGCACTGTATAAGTGGTTAATAGAGCTGCATAAGCTAATGGTTATTAAAACTACAAATATGCTAGTGATTAATTAAACTGTATATAAGTCAATTTTATCAACAAATCCCTCTCTTGACGTCTGAAGGACGTCACTTTCTTTACCTTCCTGCCCTGTTCACACGCTGGTGTCTGCCTCTGCCTCTCCTGACCCTACCAGGCTGTTCTGCTCTTCCCCTACTGGGTAAGCTCCATAAGGAGGGGGTGGTGATGGTTCCTTGGAGAGGGCAGTGGTGATAGGACGGCCAACCAAAGAACGAATGCAGGGTATTATACAACATCCACATGAGACCAGTATTGCAATGAACACACCCACTGACACTGCTATTGACAAGATCAGGTGCTTCCATTTTCCAAACATGTTTTCCATCCAATCTCCAAATGGATTATCCACACCTGATGCTTCCTGCATTTCTTTTGACAGTGCCTTCAGACTATTCAGTGCTTTTGTGACTGAACCGTCCGGCGCAGTGTTGTTGGGGATGACAGTGCAACACAGGTCTCCAAACATTGAGCAAAAGCTCCAAAGCCATTTTGTTTTGCATAGAAATCAAAGAAGTTGGGGCCAGCTGCTCAGCCAGACCCTTTATTGCATCCCTAGTATGATTAGCCAAACGAAGAACATTGTAATGCACATAATTGATACGATCAACATTTTTATTCACAGTTATCCATGGAATAATACTCGCGATACTCTCAAAACCTGCTGCAATTTAGTCTATCAATTTGTATTCATTAGGCACTCCTCTGGGCACTCCGATTGCATCTATGTAGGTTGGACCTTTGTCCAGACTGAACTCAGCTGCAGCTGCTCTTTTAGCTAAGATATGTCTGCGTCTGCGTTGGGTCAGGTTTTGTACTTTAAATATGGATGCCAGAGTAGTGCAATTTGGTGGAGTAGCCATTTTAGTCATATTTGTCATGCATGCGTATCCTGTTGGGTCAGATTCAGGATAGAGTGGTGCTGGTTCGGTGAACCTAGCTGGTCTAGCTGCAGCACAAGCTATACAGCCACCCATTTTGTTTTTTATAGCATTATCAACTATTCAATTTAAGCAAACATTGTCGTTTCCATGTCCTGTAGCTAATTGGATCACCTGTTGGTGGTTGCTGAAAAGTCAAATTACAAATTACAAAACAAATTATGCATTTTGCGTCAGATTACCTCGGACCTCTGCTAGAGGTCTGGACGGCTCAGGTGCTGGGGCACAGTGTGACAGGTGGTGCCAAGGTGCTCCTGCTTTACCTATGACTTGGACCGAGTGTGAAGTAACCTCCTTCACTTCGTACGGCCCTGTCCACCTGGGGTCAGTCCACTTTTCTTATGAACTTTGACCCTGACCCAGTCACCCTCTCTGATGAGATTTTTTACCTTTTCCTGGTCAGCTGCACTGGTTCGCTGGACCTGTTTGGAGAGAGCCTCCGTGAGAATGATTAATGCAGTCATATATGCCTTCATTTCAACTTGCTGCACATCTAGGTATATGTACATCTATGTATCTATGTATATCTATGTATATGACTACCGTCTCTTGGAGGACCAGGCATTTGCCTCCCTGTCATTAACTCATGTGGTGAAAGATGCGTCTTATTTCCTTGTGCTCTGTTTTCAGGTCCCATGTCCGTGAAGTCTATGCTGATGTCCTGGAAGCAGGCTGATGGTACAGGATAAGAGCCCATAGGTGCTTTGTAGACCTGAGGCTGGAATATGTTGCCCCTGTATCCACCAACAATGTGTGTTCCTGTCCATTTATTGTGCAAGTGAGAGTTGGCTCACTTGCTAGTCCAAATTTCATAGTGTCGGTGCCAGGTGGTTGTGGGGTGTCCTAGTAGGGGCCCTGATTGTAATACCCCCACTGTGCTTGTGGTGCTTGGTTGACATGTTCTCCAGAGGGAGGGTCAGTTGGCGTCCATAGCCCAGTGCCTCCTAGTGGTGGCTGGTATGGCTGTCCAGCTTGATCTTGATTTCTCGGATCCTGATTGCCTCTCCCTCTCTGGTAACCTCCTCTTCTTCCTCGTGGTGGGCCACGCGAGCGACAGTCACGTGAGTAGTGACCTGGCTTTCCACAGTTGTAGCAGTAGAAAGTTCCTCCTTGGCCATCCCATTGGGCATCCCATTGGGCGCCTCCTCTTTGTTGGTTCTGCTGCCATGGTTGTTGCATCATCATCACCGGGAGCACCTGTTCTGCTTGTGCTTCCTGCTGGGTCATCTGTTTCTTTTTATCTTTAGCAATCTTTTGAGCCGCTTCAAGCTCTGCCAGCTGTCTCTTCATTAGTGCCACTTGCAGTGATTTGAGCTCCACCTCTGATCCTTCCACCGCTGCCCTGTGTTTATCATAGTGATGCAGTACATGTTCTCTCCATGCAGGTTGAGTGAAGGAGGCAATACCCACGGTGTTTCCAATCGCGTCTCTTACTTTTTCGGGCAAGCCTTTGGTCACCATGCTCCTCCAGAGTGCTAATGATGTTGGCGATGTATCTGGGGACTCTCTGAAGATTGTTCTCCACACTTGCTCCGCACGAGCTAGGAGATCGGCAGCAGCCTCCCCAGGCTTGGCCGCGAAGGTGGACATTTGGCTGTGGTCTGTTGGAGTAGGGTACTCTCTCCTTAGGGACCGATGTAGTTCCTCCCTGATACTGCCTATTGGTGTGGAGTCTGGCAGCTGCTCCGTTCCAGCTGCAATTTCAATTTTGTCCAGCGTGTGCTGGTCAGTAGCTCGGGCTAACAGGCCTCTGTAGTCACCCAGTGCTAGGCTGCGTGTTGACGTGAATGTTCCCAACTCACTGATCCATGGCTCTGCTCCTGAAGTTAGCGACGGCAGTGCGGCCAGCAGTGTCGTCATATCCATGAAGGAGAAGGGGGTGAATGCCATTCGACGAGGCGCGTCGGCTGTTGGAGCCGGCCTGAGGGGCATCATGTGGCGACTGCCGCGGAATAGTTTCCCACTTCGTGTTTGTCCCGCCTCCTCGGCCGTGCCTGTGAAGTCTCCGTTGATTTTCAGTCTCTTTATTGTCTTCACTGGTGTCCGTAGCTGGTACGCTCCTTCCTCCTCCTCTTCTTCTCTCTTATCTCTCGCTTCATCTTCACTTGGGTCGTGAAAAACCGAGTTACCTGCAGCTGGCGGAGGCGACGTTAACAGCAGCCCTCCACCCTCCCCCTCTAGGGTGAGATCTACCAACTTTGATTGTAGATCAGGGCGCAGCGCCATTCGATCGACAAAGTCACTCAACAGACGTGACTCTCTTCTTTCTTGTATTCCCTGCGTGAGCTTCATTTCATTGAGGAGGCGCTCTATCTCTGCTGATTCTGTCAATTCCTCACCAGTAGCGTCATAACATGCTCCGCTCCTTCGTCTAGGTGTGCCTGGTGTTTGAAGCTCACGGAGGCGTTCTTCCAGCACCTTCACTGTTCTTTCAACTTCCTTTGCTTTTCTTCTTCTATCCTTCTCTTGGGGGGAAGTCAGTATTTCCAGACTTCCTCCCTCCACTGTGAAGAATCCTTTCAGTTCTCCTTTTTTCACCTCCCTCTGTGGGGCCTGTATGAAGGGGTTGGAGGACACCTTCTCGGGCGGTGGAGGTGGCAGGTCAGGATACAGATTGCTTTGTTCATGCTCCTGCTTATTTTGGCTGTTAGGAGCATCGTTGTCGTGTGGGGGAGGGGCTGAGGGGTTTAAGGACGGAAATATGCCGCTGACATCTCTGGCGGCCCCTAGTGGTAAGCCTACTGCTCCAGCTGCCAGCTTCATCTCGTCCTTCTGTTCTCCCATGGGCATCGGCTTCCCGTCCATCCTCTTTGTGTCATAGTTAAAGCACCTCTTGATGTAGGGCCAAACTCCTCTCTCTTCATCTACTTGAGTCGACGCCCTCCTTTTCCCCATGTTAAAACTTTTAGGATTTCTGTTCTCCCATTCCTTCTTCTTCTCTTCGTAGTGTTTCAGTACTTCTTTGTTTATCTGTTGCAGCTCTTCTCCCGTTGGAGGACTCCCACGTTCTCCATTCCAAATGTCTTTATCTTTCCATCTCTTTATCATCCTCTTAAATGCCTCTTTCTCCACTGGCCAATGCCTCTTTCTCCCACTCATCCTGCTCTGATTCTGGACCTCATTCTCCAAACTCCACAGATAATTGCTCACTTTCCCTGCCATGTCAAACTTCTCTGCACTGTTCACTGTGCACTGTGATTTGAAATATAAAATTTTTGGAAGTAGTATTCTCAAATGTCCACCAGATGGAGCCAAGCCTCCTGTCAAAATGTTCCTGTTGCCCCTAGCAACTCTCTGTGTCCAGCTGGTTGCTTATCTCCAACTTTGAGCCTCTTGTGGCCTTGTTATGTTTTCGCTCCTAACTTTGTTTAGTCTCCCAGTAAACTAAAGTATTAACCCTCAGCTGTCCCTCACACATACCAAATTAAAACTGTCGCCTCTAAAATACGCACAAATCACGTATCGATCTATTCTAATGTTTTATGTTTGTGTTTGATAGCTTTTTGTTTGGTCTCATATGTGTTCTCTGCTGCCCAACTGGCCCTCAAACTTTGAAAGTCACACACGAACAATTGCAGCAGCTGCAGCCCTCAGCTTTTTCTCTCATATGCACGCTCCAAATAATCACACAATTAAACAAAATTGAAACCAAGCACACTGCCATCTTTGGAATGCGCACAAATCACAAATACGGTAAAGGAATATCTTTACAAATACAGTCAAACAAATAAACAAAAGTTAAAACGCAAATAGTCACACGCATTCATACCAAATAATCAAAATCACACGCTCCCGTCTCTGAACACTCGGATTAACTGAACAGTTAATCCACTTTCTCACCCTCAGCAAACAGACTGTGTATCGATGACCTCTTGATCACGATACAAATGACAAACTGCTTTTTCAGCAAACAAATACAGTCAAATCATAAAAATTCTTTCCCTAACCAACACACAAAACAAACAACGTTACTTTAATGCATCACAGCGGCCGCTGCGTATCATAAAACACATGTACAATATCTGCTTCGGCTGGGGTTCGAACACGGCCCTACCGCGCCTCACCCGGGGATTCTTTAGCTAAAACTCCCTAAACCGTTTCCCATTCATTTTCAATGGTAGTCCTAAACCAGTACGGATGTAATATATCTTTGGCCACCAGCACCAGCAGCGCTGTGGTGCCGTTTTGCGAGAGAAAGATTTTCTCCGGTGTTTGTCAGTCAGTCGGAGCCTGGAAAGAGCATCGACAGCCCGCATTTTCCGGATCTATTCGCTGGGTGGACACTACGTTGAACGGTAAGTCATTAAGATGAATAACAATGAATTAAAATGTCATGACAATTAGTCTGGGCTGTCTGACATTCACTTGAAAGCTTCAAAGATAAAGTTAGTTGTGTTTTTTTTGTGTTATTGTGTCGAAGGCGGACTTCTGTATGAGTTCGTTACCTTACAACGTAACGTAATCTGGAGCCGTTAACGGTTCATATCGGTTAATTCATGTCCGACTTTGATGCGTTTTTGTGACCAAAAGTATCACAAGTTAACACGAACGTGCATTCAAATAAAATGAGTTCGCGTTTACGACGCATGTCAGTGAACACAGAGGCTGAGCAGCGGCCGGTTAAGGTTATGGTGAACGTAAGATATACTCTGTTACTTTACGGACACGTAACAACAGAACAACAAGCTGTGACCGGACCCGGTGGTTCATGTGAATCACGTTAACGTTAAATAAACACGCACGTCTCCGTTGTATCACGTCACGTATCGTCATTAATGCATGTAGTTCATAGTTATGTACATTAACTGCTCCACGTGTGTTTGACAGCATTAGTTACTAACGTTAGTTACTTGGCAGATTCAGGATATCAGACAAAATATACTCAACTAATAAATGATGTGTTATTACAGATTAAACTACCAGCAGTATATAAAGTCATTAAAGTGATGAACACATGCTTTTTTGTACTTTTACTTAAGTCAGACTTTGAGTAAGTAAGATTTGAATGCAGGACTTTCACTTAAAGAGTATTTACACCATGTGGTGGTATTAATACATATTTTTTTACTGAAGTACAAGATGTGTAGACTTTCTCCATCACTGTTAAAATAATGTTTATGTACAAGAAGTGCAAGAAGATATTCATTTAATGACGTTCTAATTCTCGTCTGTTTGCATCTCAGTGATGGATGAAGATGAAGAGCTGGAGAGAGGGATGCTGAGTATCTCTCCTTCAAAGCCACATGTGCAGAGCTGAGAGTAAACATTTGATGTCTTTCATTTCTACCACCTGAAGATTTAAAATCAGTTACAGTTCAGCCGGTTTGCTGACCGGTTAATCGTGTGTTCTATTCAGTGTATATGATATGTTTTTTGTTTGTTTACCAGCTGTTTCTGCATCATCAAACAGCCAGATAACAACAGGCTCCGGGAACAGAAAGAGGTTTTTCACCAAAAACGTTCTGCCATCAACAGACAAGCATGGGACCATGACTTCTTATCCCACGTGAAGCATTGAACCGTTCTGTCTCATGTTTAGGTGTTCTGCTTGTTGTCCTTGTGACTATGAATTGATACCAGTCATGATGAGGGTACGTAGCACTCTTTGTTTCCTTATATGGATAAAAAGAAACAATATGTATGTCTGAAACTGCTGTGTTACTAACACCTGAATGCATGTGTTTGAAGTGTGCCATGTTGCTTCACCTGCCTAGGTTACATCACAATGACTGGCCACTGAATATTAACCCATTGAAAGACAAACACACGTGTATGAATGAAGTATATTCTTTATATATTAATGTGAGAAACAGTCTGTCATTGGATACGGCTGAGAAAGGTGAAGTAACGATACTAACAGTTGTGTTTCTTTGTCAAAATATAAATTACTGACAAGGTGTTTTCCATTGTAGAACCATCTGCTACACTGGCTGCACCAACTCATCTGAAGGGTTCACAAGTAGATGGTAAATACATCCAACATGTAAACACATCTGTCATATTCACTGTGCTCATATCTGTTATAAACCGTTGATTGTGTTTTGTGATCCTTCTCTCCTTGCAGCTGTAACTGTAAGGAGACCAGTGCCTGTTCCTCAGGAGCTCACGTGTCTGCTGCCAGAAGGAGCGGGTCGTCCAGCAACAGAGGCGACTGTCACAGTCCCTGGTGTGTGTTATTTGACCTGTATTTGCATCTTAAAAATATACTTCATGTAGTGTTCATCAAAACTGTTGTTAATTCTATACAGTTACTGCTGCACTGTATTCAGACAATAGGTAGGCAGCACTCCAGTGTCCAGCTTGCTGAGTTTCACAGACTACAGTGTAGCTGTCATGTTACATCCTTGCTTCATCTTACTGTCAATAATAATGACAACATGTTTAATATTCTCTGTAGTGTCAGAGGCACCCCTGATTTCTCCTGAGACGTCTGCAGAGCCCGCTCAACTGTCACCTGCACAGAGAGATCAAAGTTAGTGTGAGAAGGTTTTTCATGTCAAAAGATTAAATCAAGACGCACCCAAAATCGTACTAATTTGCTCCGTTTATTCTTGTCTGACTAGGTGAGCAATCACCCAGGCCGTTAGCTGTCCCCACCCGTCCTCCTCCACAGCTCCCTGGCTACGAGCATGAAGTCAGCCAGTGGACCTGTTCACAGCAGCAGAGGATCTGGATGAAGACGGAGCTGGAATCCACGGCTCTCTGGCCAGGCTGCTTTCCTGTGCGCAACCTCATGAAGATGGTGTCATTGTGACGTCTCCCTCCCCAGCCAGAATGAATCCACAGCATCTCTGATCTTCCTCCTCCAAAATTCTTTCAGCTGGAACTGGATGCTACAAGGAAAAGGGTGGAGGACAGAAGACAGCAGAAGAGGAAGAGGACTGAATCCCAGCCCACAGGTCGCAAGTGTCGATTCTGTCAGATGGATCTGAAGCAGGATCCAAACAGTCCTCACATCCACACGGGGTTCCCTGGACTAACAGGGAAGTACATTTACTGCCCTGGTAAAGTCTTTTCCTTTTACAAAGACCAGGGCATGAGAAGCAGACGACCTGCTTTTTATGAGACAGAAAAAAAGAGATGGGAGGTTGAAAAGGGAAAGTAAGAGAAAAGGGGAGTGTTTTGTCATTATTATATTTGTTTAACATATTTGTGTTGTGTATTTGTGACCTTGCATTATTGGCTCTGTGTTCAATATTCACTGTCCCTGTTGTGTTTAATAAATATATTTCATTCACTAATGTTCACATGTCTCATTAATACGTGAATCATTATAGTCAACAGTAAAAACTGCAATATAATAGGTTTATAGCCAAAAATAAGTCAAGTACTTGATAATCTATCTGCCACTACAATCTAGTGACAATCAGTAAAAGGTAAAGCTGGATAAACATTTCTTGATTTATGAATAGCTCTTTGTCATTGATGAGTGGCTTTGCCCCAGTTAGACTCGAATCTGCGTCCAGGAGCTGAAACCAGCGATATGAAATGCTGCAATTTCATTGGCTGTCAGCGTATGCCAACTATACACGGCTTGCCACCGCGTGGAAGACCGTTATATTAACCACTACACCATCAGGGCAGCACGTCAACAACACAATTTAACTGCTTTTTATCCTAGGTCATCTCTGGACCTGTACACGTTCTGGCCATTTTCATTAATCTCGTCCGTCATTAACAACACACCGATATAATCAACTTCTGTGCTCTCGTCCAGAAACTTCGTCAAGGAAACTCTAAGCAGAGTAACATTATTTTTCACTGGATCGCTACACACGAGTCAATGTCCGAAGACTCGATGCTCTTAATACGGGAATTCCGCAGTCAGTTTTCTCAATACAGTTTATCAATGACATCAATAACATATACATATATCCCCGTCATGTTATGCAATTTCTTCGTAGTCCAAGACGTCTTATAATTACGTTAAAGATTACGCTTTATTTGTGGCAGGAATTTGAGCACTTCATGCGAGGCGCGTGACAGCGACAGAAAAGGCGCGTGACACGGCTCACATTACTTCACTCTACGCTGCCACAGAAAACGTCATTTTTCGCCTTTTATCTAACGTCTTCTGCTGGACTCATTCACGCATATGTACAAAAACCCCAAATGCTGGGCTGAACAACCCTGCTGCTGTGTGACTACTCTTTACAATACTTTTATGACTACGCAATACTTACAGTTCGGACAGTCGGATTTAATTTAGTTTTATGACTATAATACAATACGCAGAATTCAGTTAAATAGGCTTCTGCTCACCTTGAGATGTGCCGGCACAATCAGACTGTCTCCCGAACTGCAAGCTCGCTCCGATGGCAATTATCGGTTCCCAGCCTCAGGGGAGAGATGCGCCGTTATCTGGAATCACAAATAGAGAGGTCTGTTAACATTCCAACCCGAAGCTCTGTATCATATAAATCACGTCGGGGTCACCACTTTGTTGTGAAAAAATGTTGTAGCTGTCTTTCACACTTAGAGCAGGTTTAAGAATGAAACAGAAGCTCTCAGAGGCGTATAGTTAAATCAAAGCAATAGATTTATTTATCAACAGAGTTACTCAGCCCAGCTATCAAAAACAAGCTTGGGTGCTAATGGATGAACTTCGCAGAGATTGACCATGAGACACGCTTCAACACATCAGCGTGAAACTTAATATAGGGGGTCCGCCCCTTGATACACATTGGCCAAAGTCAAAGATGCAGGCGTGGCACGTTTGTACGTTATGGCGCCTGGATGGAGGCCGTGAATGTCCATTCACCTTGGCCCCTCCCAATAGGCGTTGGTTTCCATCAGTGTGAGTGAGATGATGCATGCTGCAAGACCTGAGAAAGAAGTGTGGGAAGAAGCCGGGCTCAGCTAGGGCGTTGGCCCTCGCTTGAATCTCACTGTCTTATCTATCTGAAAGATGGCTGCCTGTTCCTTGTGACGCAGTTAAATAAGTAACCTTTCACCTGCTTCTCTCTGGCCTTGCTGTGTTGTGAGCACTGTATAAGTGGTTAATAGAGCTGCATAAGCTAATGGTTATTAAAACTTACAAATATGCTAGTGATTAATTAAACTGTATATAAGTCAATTGCTACTTAAAGCTGTATATAAGCTAGCTGTTAATTAAACTGTATATAAGCTAGTTGCTACTTAAAGCTGCATATAAACTAGCTGCTGATTAAGCTGTATATAAGCTAATTGCTGATTAAAGCTGTATATAAGCTAATTTTATCAACAGACTTTAACTTATCCTGGAGTATTTTTAAATGGTAGCAGTGGACTTGAATACCTCCCCCCAAAAAGACGTGTTCTAATGAACACACCTGCGTCAGACGATGCATGTCATAAACTGTCCTCTCGAGCGCTTTATTACCGAAGAACGTTACAACTCCAACAGCTTCAACGGTTCGGGAACTTTCAACGGTTGTGAGATCCGGAGTGAGTTTGCAGACCCAGGTAAAGTCACAGTTCACCTCTCATGGAGTTTTTTCTTGGTGTGTTATGACCCCCCAAAAATACAACGCTATGTCGACATAATTCTATGCGACTTTACTCAAACCTGACTGCGCAAAAGATCATTACAATTCAGAGTAGTTACCGTTAGTTGGGGAGCTAACGTTAGCTAATGCTAACTTAGCTTACCAGTAACGTTAACACTAAAAGTTAGCATTTTCAGGTCTTGTGTACAGCATTTTATGTATTTTTTTAAAGTTGACATTATTAATGACGTTAGAAGCCAAGTTATTTTAAAGTTAAGTGTGTCAGTATGGGGAGTTTGAAACATGAATGTTACGAAAGTCCAATTAAAGTTAAGTTAATTAACTTCATAAGTGTAACGTTAGCTTAACTGGTCGTACCTGGGACATATGTATCGTCAGCATTAACGAAAAGTGTCGGAACCGGGACATTCTGTTAGTTAGACCATAAGCTCCTTTTAATGCTACTTTACTAACGTTATCAGTTAATTATATTGTCATGAAGCAACTTAGCTTTCTAACTAAGATTGACCTCAACCTATTTAACGTAAACTGATGACGCTTGGCCTGTTATTCAGACGAGGCTTCACTAACTTTACCTCTTTTTATCCAATTCTACAGGCACAAGCATGGATGTGGTGGAAGATTGCGTCACCGAGAGCATCAACACTAACAACTTTCCTGCCAAGCTATGGCGTCTGGTGAACAACCCGTTAAATGAAGCCATCTGCTGGGACAAAGATGGACTGGTAGTCGTCATTGATCAGACCCTCGTCGAGCAACAGGTCCTGTCTCCCAGAAACAGCAGCAGCGCCTCGAACAACACCGCCACCTTCAAAACGGCCAACTTTTCGAGCTTTCTCCGTAATCTCAATTTGTACGGTTTCAAGGTGTCCAATACATACAACGACGTGCAGTATCGCTATTACTACCACCCGAACTTCAAGCGGGACCACCCCGAACTTGTGGCGAGTCTGAGGAGACTGACCGTCGACAACAAGGCCAAGCTAAAAGCTGGTCTTGAGGTGAAGCCTCGGCCCCCGAGCCGATACAGTAAATATGGTCAAATAGGCAAGTGTCACCGCATGACTGTCAGTGGGGAAGTAGCTTTAGATAGTGAAAACACAATGTAATGGTCACACATTTCCCTGTAGTGTTACAGTGAACAGTACTGCAAAAATCTAATTGGAAAGGGTCCATAAACCCCAACATTGAAAATCACTATGAATAACTATGATACGAACATCTAAATTGCCATTTTAACTCCACAATCCAGTGTTTTTCACGTTTCATCGTGTGGCCGTCTAACAGGTTGTTGTCATGCTTTGCTTCTTCCTGTTGCTTGCAGGCAATCATTCACTGCCGAGCACCCCTCATCGGAAGTCGGCTGATCCTTACTGTCCAAACAAAGCTCCACCTGTGACGGCTCACAATGGAACCCCAGTCCCACTGCCTACTGTCTTCACTACAGACAAAGGGATACCCGTGACTTTGAGCCAGCACTACGCCGAAGCAGCCTCCAGCTCCAGCGCTATGCTCATTCACCAGAGTTTATTGCCTCACTCAAACCACGGAAATCCAAATTTCACTTTTAATGCGCAAAATCAACCTGGCTACAACATTCCATGTGAGCATGACATGAGTTAACCTGTTAGGAGTTTGGGTGGAACAGTTATAAACCACACTATTTACATCACTTTACGAGTAGATTCCTTTTTTCAGCTACAATATACTTGTAACATACTGAAATATACTAATTTGTGTGTTGAATACATGTCATTTTTAATTAGGAATGCACAAATGTAGGTTTCAACACCAAACCTGAATCCTGCATTTTATAATCTCAAATAATATCTTTGTTTTTCTTCTTGAAGTTTACCAGTGCTACGATCCGAACATTTTGGCGTCACAGAGGGCAGGTGGTTGGCTTCAGAAAGGGTCCTACCCGACCCACAGTCATTACCAGGTAGGTGAATTTGACTGTATTCGCCCTGTCATGTAATCAATTACTCACACCAGAGCTGTAATTGGTCGAGGAGGATGGAGTTTGGTGAACACGTATCGTGTCTAGAGCATTTCTTTTTATGTCACTGTTTTAGGCAAGCTGTCCTGTGAATGTGTTGTCTCATGTGGACCACAACCAGGACTCAAAGAACAAGGAACACCAGCAGGTGGAAAAATGTGACATTAACTTCGACACAATGTTCCAGATTGCAGATGAGGTGATGCAAACTCCGGCCAATAGCAGCCTGGTTAGAGTTGTGGCCCCGGTGCAGCCGGGCCCCGTGTCACTGCCGTTTTCCATTAAAACCGACAACCCTGTCAGAGTCAGGAAGGCCAAACATTTGTCTCCTGGACCCACTGTGGTGTCTGTGAGAGGCAGGGCTGATCTACTCGCATTCAAACAGCTGGAGGGATCCGTGATTTCACCACCTGAGCAAATGCCCGAAGATGCCATAGTCCAGGGGTACTCAACTTCGGAGGCCAAGAGGGCCACATTTAAACCACAACAGGTGCAAAGGGCCACAAATTATTATTAACATATATTTGTACCATTTTATTCACTGTATTTACTACTGCTGTTTAATATGCTGTCTTGCTAGTCATTTTTAATGCATTCCAAAGCATCATGGAATATTTAACAAATATTCTCAATTTCAGTAACAAATGTAGTGTAGCGACTGCGTTTCCAAGGATGACAAGTGTTGGTCAAGCTGATGTTTTATTAACACTGGAGTGAATAGCTTTGCATTGATGACATTGATAAAGTTTGCAATTGCTACTTTTCCTATTGAGAGCTCTGAGTCTGCATTTCACAAATATTAATAACAATAACAATATAACAAACAACTGTTTACTTATTCCTAGTGAGAGCTCTGAGTCTGCATTCTTTTCACAAGTCCTTTCAGATCTGGTTGTTGCTCAGTTGTAGCTGCTCTGAGATAGTCTGCCAAATGTCTGTCAGTTAGACGGGAACGCTGCTTTGATTTTATTATTCCCATGGCAGAGAAGGAGCTTTCACACACATAAGTAGATCCAAAGCAGGTCAGGATTTTCTGAGCACACAGGATTAATGCAGGGTATGTGTTCCTCAGAACACAGCACGGGTTCCAAGGATTTAACGTCCGCGAACCGGGAGGAAAACTCCTCTTTCAATTCCATGAGGTAGGCGCAGTAAGGGGTGGGTGAAAATGAACCTGGTTGTGACACTTGGGCCTGTAGAACAGGAAAGTGTGTGAAATTTCCTACCTCAAGCTGCTGCGCAAACAGGCTCAGTTTGGTTTCAAATGCAGCCACATCATTCATCATCATCGGCAGAACCTTTTGTTTTCCTTGAAGCTTAAGATTGAGTGAATTCAAGTGACGCGTTATATCAGTCAGAAAAGCGGTGTTGTGCATGCATGTGTCATCTTCCAGGGGTGCCAGTAAATCACGTCGGCCCCTCGCTTCCAAAAATATGCGCACAGCTGGTAGCAGCTCCATGAAGCGATCGAGGACCTTTCCGCGACTAAGCCACCTGACCTCCGCATGCATCGCCAAGTCAGTGTATGCACTTTCAAACTCTTGGACCAAGGAACGGAACTGTCTGTGTTTCAATGCGTGTGCAAGAATAAAATTGACTGTTCGTGTCACAGAGTCCATTGTCACTTTGAGCTCTCCACCTCTCAGCTTGCTGCACAATTGCTCTTGATGCAAAATGCAGTGATATGAGAAGAAGTCCGGCGTTTCAGGATCTTTTCTGAGCAAAGCAATTAATCCTTTCTCCTTTCCGACCATGGAAGGAGCCCCATCAGTAGTCAGAGAAACCAGCTTTTTTAATTTAATGTTTTTGCCTGGTCCGTGAAAAAAGCTCATCATTGCAGAATAAATATCCTCTCCCCGTGTTTGCCCTGTTAGCGGTAGCAAAGCCAGCATTTCCTCGGCAAATGTGTCCCCTTTGAGAAAGCGCACCCAGACTGTATAAGCTGCGCGATGTCTGTGCGGTCGGTGGATTCTTTGAATGCTAGACTAAAGTACTCGGCACTGTCGGGGGCCACAAAATAAGGGTCCGCGGGCCGCCTGTTGAGTAAGTCTGCCATAGTCAATGTAATGTATATTTTTTAGGGTTAGGGTATTTATATTTACTAGAGAATGTGTAACAACCTTGCAGAATACCTACTCATTATTTGCTAATGTTTCCTCTGTGCTAGGGCGAGGTTACCAATGATGATGCGAAGGACACTGGGAACATAGATGTCGAGGCTGAGGACACCAGCAGCACAAGCACAGGAAACACCTAAGATATTATTCAACCCGTAGGGAGCGCGGTCAGAATAAAACTCGTGGAAGGAAAGGCATTCCAAATTTGAATGCAAGTTTAGTGACAGTTGGTTTTATTTATCGTTTTGATGTCAACTTGTTGACTTGATTGGCATGTGACAGGGAGTCTTGGTTCACTGCAGGATGTGATCCTAAATGCTCACGATTAACAGACTTTATTCTCCATTTTAATGATTCTTTATTGTACAAAAGTTTGTGGATGTGTTCAAATTTAAATCTTTTTTTTTTAAAGAATTGTAAAATTAGTTATATGTTGTACATTTGTTTCTTTATTGGAAGTGACTTTGGAAAATGAAAATAATTTAACACTCAGTCCTATTTATATTGTTTGTTTAGAATTACTTGTACCACGGTACAATTTTAAAAATATATTGTAAAGCATGTATATATAAGCTTGTAAATTGACCTCTACATTTTTTAATAGAGTAGCATCTAAAATGAGATGCTTTTAAAGAATTATTTGAAGTATAAGATTTGCAGATTTGCTGCAGTAGGGCTAACTCAGCATCTCCTTATTTTAGTGTACGGTGGTTTGACTTCCTGTCTGCTTTTAATAGCATAATCGGTGGCGTTTGTCAAAGCAAGTTGTAACAAACTGATGTAAATGGGGGAGAAAATATTGAATGAATTGCTTTTGTTGAGAAAATTAGCTTATTTGCAGCTTTGATAGCCACTAGGTTATGCAGCTTTAAATAGCCACTAGGTTATGCAGATTTAATAATCACTCACGCAATACTCACAGTACACGCTAGGGCAAGGGAGAAGTAAGAGGGAGATTAATAACTTTAACTGCGCCACAAGAAACAGGCCGCCATCTTTAGATAGATAAGGAAGGAACAATAGAAAGTGAGATTCAGGGACAACGCCCCAGCAGACTCCCTCTTCACATACTTTCCAGGTCCTCTCGCCTCAAAATCTCACTACACACTGACAGATGACTACACCTTCTGGGACGGGCCAGTGTGGGCGGATATGCTCAGGCTCCAACCAGGTTGAATACATGTAAAAACATGCTCAGCCTGCAACTTTGACTTGAACCAATGGGCCTCTAGAGGCGGAACCTTACATAAATGATTACGCTGCTATGATGAAGCGTGTCTAAATGGTGGAGCTCTGCGAGCGAAGCTATTAGTGACCCGTGCACGTATTACTGCAGGGCTGAATAACTCTGTTGATAAATAAACCTATTGCTTTTAATATAACTATAACGCCTCGTGAGAGCTTTCATTATCCTCTTAAATCCGCTCTGAGTGTGGGAGATAACTTTATTTTTCACAACAGATGGTGACCCCGACGTGATAGATACGATACAGAGCTTCGGATTAGAGAAATAATGGACCTCTCTTTATTTTTCCAGAACCAAAAAGGCGTTGTTTTTTTCCCTCTGAGGCTGGGATTGCTGGTAATTGCCACCAGTGCCGTGCGAGCAGCTCGACAGTCTGATTGTACCGGTACAAACGAAGGTGAGCGCAGAAACCTATTTAACTGAATTCTGCAATATTGTATTTATAGGCTGATCCAGATTTTATCAGACTGACCGAGCTGTAAGTATTGCATAGTTATAGAGTACTTGTAAAGAATAATCGACCGAGCAACAGAGTTGTTATACAGTCATTGTACACATGAGTGAATGAGTCCATCAGAAAACGTAGAATAAAAGGCGAAAAATGACGTTTTTGTGGCAGCGTAGAGTGAAGTAGTGTGAGACGCGGTCGCGCGCCTCTTCTGTCGCGGTCACGCGCGCCACACGAAGCACTCGAATTCATGCCACAAATAGCGTAATCTTTAACGTAATTTATAAAACGTTTTGGACTACGAAGAAACGGCATAACATGACGGGGATATATGTAAAAAGTCATTGAGAAAATAGACCGTGAAGTATTACCGTATCGTACTGTCTCATAAAAAGCAGGTCGTCTGCCCTGGTCTTTGTAAAAGGAAAAGACTTTACCAGGGCAGTAAATGTACTTCCCTGTTAGTCCAGGGAACCCCGTGTGGATGTGAGGACTGTTTGGATCCTGCTTCAGATCCATCTGACAGAATCGACACTTGCGACCTGTGGGCTGGGATTCAGTCCTCTTCCTCTTCTGCTGTCTTCTGTCCTCCACCCTTTTCCTTGTAGCATCCAGTTCCAGCTGAAAGAACTTTGGAGGAGGAAGATCAGAGATGCTGTGGATTCATTCTGGCTGGGGAGGGAGACGTCACAATGACACCATCTTCATGAGGTTGCGCACAGGAAAGCAGCCTGGCCAGAGAGCCGTGGATTCCAGCTCCGTCTTCATCCAGATCCTCTGCTGCTGTGAACAGGTCCACTGGCTGACTTCATGCTCGTAGCCAGGGAGCTGTGGAGGAGGACGGGTGGGGACAGCTAACGTCCTGGGTGATGGCTCACCTAGTCAGACAAGAATAAACGGAGCAAATTAGTACGATTTTGGGTGCGTCTTGATTTAATCTTTTGACATGAAAAACATTCTCACACTAACTTTGATCTCTCTGTGCAGGTGACAGTTGAGCGGGCTCTGCAGACGTCTCAGGAGAAATCAGGGGTGCCTCTGACACTACAGAGAATATTAAACATGTTGTCATTATTATTGACAGTAAGATGAAGCAAGGATGTAACATGACAGCTACACTGTAGTCTGTGAAACTCAGCAAGCTGGACACTGGAGTGCTGCCTACCTATTGTCTGAATACAGTGCAGCAGGAACTGTATAGAATTAACAACAGTTTTGATGAACACTACATGAAGTATATTTTTAAGATGCAAATACAGGTCAAATAACACACACCAGGGACTGTGACAGTCGCCTCTGTTGCTGGACGACCCGCTCCTTCTGGCAGCAGACACGTGAGCTCCTGAGGAACAGGCACTGGTCTCCTTACAGTTACAGCGGCGGCTGCAAGGAGAGAAGGATCACAAAACACAATCAACGGTTTATAACAGATATGAGCACAGTGAATATGACAGATGTGTTTACATGTTGGATGTATTTACCATCTACTTGTGAACCCTTCAGATGAGTTGGTGCAGCCAGTGTAGCAGATGGTTCTACAATGGAAAACACCTTGTCAGTAATTTATATTTTGACAAAGAAACACAACTGTTAGTATCGTTACTTCACCTTTCTCAGCCGTATCCAATGACAGACTGTTTCTCACATTAATATATAAAGAATATACTTCATTCATACACGTGTGTTTGTCTTTCAATGGGTTAATATTCAGTGTGTGTCATTGTGATGTAACCTAGGCAGGTGAAGCAACATGGCACACTTCAAACACATGCATTCAGGTGTTAGTAACACAGCAGTTTCATACATACATATTGTTTCTTTTTATCCATATAAGGAAACAAAGAGTGCTACGTACCCTCATCATGACTGGTATCAATTCATAGTCACAAGGACAACAAGCAGAACACCTAAACATGAGACAGAACGGTTCAATGCTTCACGTGGGATAAGAAGTCATGGTCCCAGGCTTGTCTGTTGATGGCAGAACGTTTTTGGTGAAAAACCTCTTTCTGTTCCCGGAGCCTGTTGTTGTCTGGCTGTCATCAATGCAGAAACAGCTGGTAAACAAACAAAAAACATATCATATACACTGAATAGAACACACAATTAACCGGTCAGCAAACCGGCTGAACTGTAACTGATTTTAAATCTTCAGGTGGTAGAAATGAAAGACATCAAATGTTTACTCACAGCTCTGCACATGTGGCTTTGAAGGAGATACTCAGCATCCCTCTCTCCAGCTCTTCATCTTCATCCATCACTGAGATGCAAACAGACGAGAATTAGAACGTCATTAAATGAATATCTTCTTGCACTTCTTGTACATAAACATTATTTTAACAGTGATGGAGAAAGTCTACACATCTTGTACTTCAGTAAAAAAATATGTATTAATACCACCACATGGTGTAAATACTCTTTAAGTGAAAGTCCTGCATTCAAATCTTACTTACTCAAAGTCTGACTTCAGTAAAAGTACAAAAAAGCATGTGTTCATCACTTTAATGACTTTATATACTGCTGGTAGTTTAATCTGTAATAACACATCATTTATTAGTTGAGTATATTTTGTCTGATATCCTGAATCTGCCAAGTAACTAACGTTAGTAACTAATGCTGTCAAACACACGTGGAGCAGTTAATGTACATAACTATGAACTACATGCATTAATGACGATACGTGACGTGATACAACGGAGACGTGCATGTTTATTTAACGTTAACGTGATTCACATGAACCACCGGGTCCGGTCACAGCTTGTTGTTCTTTTGTTCCGTGTCCGTAAAGTAACAGAGTATATCTTACGTTCACCACAACCTCAACCGGCCGCTGCTCAGCCTCTGTGTTCACTGACATGCGTAGTAAACGCCAACTCATTTTATTTGAATGCACGTTCGTGTTAACTTGTGATACTTTTGGTCACAAAAACGCATCAAAGTCGGACATGAATTAACCGATATGAACCGTTAACGGCTCCAGATTACGTTACGTTGTAAGGTAACGAACTCATACAGAAGTCCGCCTTCGACACAATAACACAAAAACAACACAACTAACTTTATCTTTGAAGCTTTCAAGTGAATGTCAGACAGCCCAGACTAATTGTCATGACATTTTAATTCATTGTTATTCATCTTAATGACTTACCGTTCAACGTAGTGTCCACCCAGCGAATAGATCCGGAAAATGCGGGCTGTCTGTCGATGCTCTTTCCAGGCTCCGACTGACTGACAAACACCGGAGAAAATCTTTCTCTCGCAAAACGGCACCACAGCGCTGCTGGTGCTGGTGGCCAAAGATATATTACATCCGTACTGGTTTAGGACTACCATTGAAAATGAATGGGAAACGGTTTAGGGAGTTTTAGCTAAAGAATCCCCGGGTGCCGCGCGGGAGGCCCGGGATCGGATCCCGGCTGTAACATTGTTTTTGACAATAAACAGCGGCCGTTGTGATGTATTAAAGAGCAGAGCTCTTTGATATGTGTGAAATTGGTTATAATCTGACTGTTTGTGATGTAGGTAAAAGCAGCTGTCATTTGTATCGTGATCGAGAGATCATCGATACGTCTGTTCGCTGAGTTTCAATATATAGAAATTGCTGTTGCTGATGTAAAAAGTCTGTCTAAAAAAAAAAAAAGAGCATTGTCCACGTCCCGTGGATGGCAGTGTGTGTTTTAGTTCGTGTATTAAGTGTCTTCAGAGACAGCCGTGTATGTTCTAATTTGTGTTCATTGTTTCACTGCATTTGTAAAGATATTAATTACATTCTAGACCGTATTTGTGAATTGTGCGCATTTCAGATTTGGTTTTAATTTGTGTTTATCATTTGACTGTGTTTGTTTGCTGAGAAGCAGTTTTTCATTTGTATCGTGGTCAAGAGGTCAGCGGTACACAGTCTGTTTGATGAGGTTGAGAAAAAGAAACTTGCTGTTGGAATGCGATGAGTGTGTAAAAAGAAAAAAGAGCTGTACATCTCCTCTAAGGTCCGCGCTTGTGACTGATTTATGCTTAAAGAGACGGAAGCGTGTGTTTTGATTATTTAGTATGAATGCGGGTGACTATTTGCTGAGCTGTACGTTTTCACTTTTGTTCATCATTTAACAGCGTTTGTAAAACTCTTCACTTCATTCTGAGACCGTGTTGTGATTTCTACACAAATCTAAGACGGCAGTGTATTGATTCAAGTTTGTTTGAATGAGTGGAACTATTTGGCGCATACATGAGCGAGCTGACAGCTAAGCCGCTGAGGAGTACGTTTTAACTTTTGTTTATTTGTTTGACTGTATTTCTAAAAGATATTCCTTTACCGTATTTGTGATCTGTGCGCATTTAAAGATGGCAGTGTGTTGCAATTTTGTTTGAATGAAAGTGAATGTTTGAAGCGTGTATATGAGAGAAGGACTGCTGAAAGCTGTAAAAAGTTTGTGCGTTCCTGTGAGGGACAGACAGTTGAGATCTTGATTTGTGGTTGAAATATTCGTGTGTTGTTTCAAAGTTCGGTCAGTTGAGCAGAAAAAACACACATTATACACAAGCGTTGCACTCACACACACATAAATCACTAGAATATGCTGAGAGACAGCTGAGGGTTAATCTAAGTGTTGGTTTTATTGGAATAGTTATAGAGACTACAGATACAGTGGAAATTGTGTTTCATAGGCCCCGTTAGTGAAGTTAAGAAAAGCGAAATCATTGCAGGCATACTTTCAGCCAGACAGACGCTAAAAATTAGGAATGTCCAAGGTTTACAGCTGAAACAAAGCATCCATTCATTTAGTCAGACAAACGGTGAGAATATTAGGGAGGGTATGCCTTCCTGATAAAAACACAGCTGCGGCCTTGATTTGAACAAGGACAGAGAGCTGAAGGAAACTAAAAAGGGGGGTTTATGGGCATATAGTTGCCATACTAATCTGAGAAATTCGAAACCACGTAACACACACACACCCGTACTAGACAAAGCACCCCCACTAACTTCTGATTCAGATGATAGATGATCTAAACCATAGAGTTACAGCCATTGATTGAGTAATTAAAACATAGCATTTCACACCTAGCAGGGGTATATAGGGAGACTTGTAAATAACATATATTCATACACTGTTAAATAATATGCGTTATACTTGTAAAGCTTATATTGCGGAGTTGTGAGGTCACTGTATGAAGGTCAAAAACGCCGAGAGAA
This sequence comes from Melanostigma gelatinosum, assembly GCF_949748355.1. Classification (NCBI taxonomy): domain Eukaryota; kingdom Metazoa; phylum Chordata; class Actinopteri; order Perciformes; family Zoarcidae; genus Melanostigma; species Melanostigma gelatinosum. The sequence goes on along the minus strand of NC_136647.1, from coordinate 25,304,419 downwards.
GCACTCCGTCATTCTTTCGTACAACAGAAAAAAGATCAGTGACCCCTGAACAGTCACGCTTGCTAAAACCATCAGATTAGGGCTGAAAATTGCCACCTTAGTATAATGGACGAGCTTTTGGTGTCTATTCACACAGAGACTTCGAAATAAATCTATAACTGTACTGATTCCGTCCTCTTCACCATAAGTGTTAATAATAAAATAGATCATCATTTCACACACACACATTCCAGAGAAAGCACGGTTGTGAACGAGGGCCAGTGTGAATTCAGAGAGCAAACATGTCAATTGAAGGCATGAGAGGAGGTTTGGCTCCCTCTGCTGGCACTTCACAACCTGGGAAGAAAAAAAAAAAAAAAAAAAAAAAACATTTGACATGAGTTTTGGCTTTTCTGTGGCCACTCCAAGAACTGCAACAGGAACAGTGGATAGGAGCTTTGGCTCCATCGTGTGGACATTTGGGAATACTGATTTCAGACTTTCTATTGATTATTGCAGAGGGGGACATCATGGCTGCGAAATACTCCTCTTATCTGTGCAACTTGGAGAATGATGTCCAGGATCAGAGCAGGATGAATGGAAGAATCAAACATTGGCCGGTGGAACAACAAGCGTACAAAAGAATGATAAAGAGATGGAAAGATAAAGACATTTGGGATGGAGAACTGCTGAACTGTCCTCTCACTGAAGAGAAGCTGCAACAAATAAGCGAAGAACACACTTATGATGAATACAGAGCTGCTGTGGAAAGAACAGATATGGAGCTCGAAGCACTAAAAGTGTCAATACAGCTGGCAAAGCTTGACGTGGCTCCAAAGCCTGCTAAAGACAAAAAGAAACAGCACGGACGAACTTTCTACTGCTACAACTGTGGAAAACCAGGACACTATTCACGTGACTGCCGCACGCGTGGTCAACAACAACAAGGCTCACCACGTGGAAGAAGAGGAAATTATCAGAGAGAGACAGGCAGTCAGCATCCAAGAAGCCAGAATCAAGCTGAACAGCAATATCTTTCACATACCTGGCAACAACAGAGACACTGCTGCAACTATTAGCCACAATACCTGCGTCATATCCAGTTCCAGACCCACATATTGCCTTAACAGCCCACAGCCCACAGACAAAGCATCCTCCATCATGACACACCTCAGCCCCTTTAGTTTGAACACAAGAAACAGAAGATGTGTTCACCATTCTCACGTAGACTCTGTCACATGCATCGGCACTTTAAGAATTGACTATTCATTCCCTTTCCACCTAGATGTTTCTGAACAAAAAAGAGGGATGTTAATGCAGTTTTGTATCAGAAAAAAGGGGGAGAAGGAGCTGCATCAAAGAATCCTCCTAAGCAAAGAAATTCACGTTCGGAGCTGCAAGAAAATCGAAAATTCAAAAAGAATGCACAAGCGCACATATTGTCTATGAAACAGGAGGAATCAATATCGCGTCATCACTACGACATGGCAGATGAAGCTGCTAAAGAAGAAGGAGGATACAGACCAAAACAGATGGTTCTGAAAATAGCCATACAAGAACCAGAAATCACTGAAGAAACACTGATTGACATACAGAAGAAGGCTGGACCATACGTATGGTCTGAATGGCAAAGGAGAGGAGCAACAACAGGAGAAAGTGGACTTTGGAGATCCCATGATGGCAGAGTGGTAGCACCAGCAGAATTGTGTGTCTCACTGATATCAGAGGCACGCACGAAGGAAAGAAAGGAACATTGCAAAGAATGCAAGCACTGTGCCTCTTCTGCGATGAATGCACCACCTGTGGAGATCATAATGTGAAGAAACCGTACAAAACACCTATGGGCTCTTATCCTGTACCATCAGCCTGCTTCCAAGACACCAGCATAGATTTTACTGACATGGGACATGAAAACAGAGTACAAGGAAAAGTACATCTTGGTAATGGTTGACAGATTCTCAAAGTGGGTGGAGGCAATCCCAACTAAAAGAGAAGACGCACAGACAGTAGTGAGGTGGCTGCAGACAGAGCTGATACTCCGATAATGGTTCACATTTCAGTAATAAGCATTTGCAGGAAGTAGATATGGATCAGTGTATCATTCACAGTCACAAGGACTGGTAGTGAGGGCAAATCAGGCGCTAAAATCAAAAATAGCGAAAACATGTGTAGCATCAAAGCTGACATGGGTTAAAATTTTACCACTAGCTCTAATGGCAATGAGGAGCGCAAAAGGAAATAAGACGCATCTTTCACCACATGAGTTAATGACAGGGAGGCAAATGCCTGGTCCTCCAAGAGACGGTAGTCATATACATAGATATACATAGATACATAGATGTACATATACTTAGATGTGCAGCAAGTTGAAATGAAGGCATATGTGACTGCATTAATCATTCTCACGGAGGCTCTCTCCAAACAGGTCCAGCGAACCAGTGCAGCTGACCAGGAAAAGGTAAAAATCTCATCCGAGAGGGTGACTGGGTCAGGGTCAAAGTTCATAAGAAAAGTGGACTGACCCCAGGTGGACAGGGCCGTACGAAGTGAAGGAGGTTACTTCACACTCGGTCCAAGTCATAGGTAAAGCAGGAGCACCTTGGCACCACCTGTCACACTGTGCCCCAGCATCTGAGCCGTCCAGACCTCTAGCAGAGGTCCGAGGTAATCTGACGCAAAATGCATAATTTGTTTTGTAATTTGTAATTTGACTTTTCAGCAACCACCAACAGGTGATCCAATTAGCTACAGGACATGGAAACGACAATGTTTGGTTAAATTGAATTGTTGATAATGCTATAAAAACAAAATGGGTGGCTGTATAGCTTGTGCTGCAGCTAGACCAGCTAGGTTCACCGAACCAGCACCACTATATCCTGAATCTGACCCAACAGGATACGCATGCATGACAAATATGACTAAAATGGCTACTCCATCAGATTGCATGACTCTGGCATCCATATTCAAAGTACAAAACCTGACCCAACGCAGACGCAGACATATCTTAGCAAAAAGAGCAGCTGAGTTCAGTCTGGACAAAGGTCCAACCTACATAGATACAATCAGAGTGAACCAGAGGAGTGCCTAATCAATACAAATTGGTATATCAAATTGCAGTAGGTTTTGAGAGTGTCGCAAGTATTATTCCATGGATAACTGTGAATAAAAATGTTGATCGTATCCAATGTTCCCTCTAAGCTGCGCGCTTGAGCAATCGCTCACTGCTCGCACATTCTCAGCGCACAAGAAAATCTATGCAGCGCATAAAATAAAATTCAACATAAACGTATTAATTAATATCTAATATTAGTCCTAATCTTATCTAATCAATTAAACCAATAATAATAATAATAATAATTTTGTTTTCTGTACTATTTTGCAACGTAACTCAGTGAGTGACAGGTGTCCAGCCAATGATACGATTCGGTTCACTTACGCTACGCAGCCAATCATAGCATTGACACTATTGCCCTGCCCATTCGCGCCGTGCAGGTTAGCTAGCTAACAACAGTGCGGCGGAGTTACGAGACGCAAATGCTAACCCCTTATCATGGCGAAACGAACGGGCAGCGACACATCCACTCACCAAGCCATTGGAAAAAAGAAATGTGGTTCTTTTAAGCTTCCAGTGCAGATTGTGAAAGAGGATTCAGTTTAATGAATCGTATCAAAACAGCATCCAGAAATCGTCTTGAAGTGGCACATTTGGACCAGCTGATGCACATAAAGTCAAAGCAAGAAGCAGACGAAGCCATCAACCTGGACAAAGTGTACAACCATTGGAGAAGTGAGAAGGACAGACGTGAAAAATAAGGTAAAATTTAAGTCAGATTTGTGTATATTCTAGTGACATTTATTAAGATTTTTTACTTATGGATATTAATCATTAAATTATGTTACTACTAGATAATTTATGGGTAGTAGAAATGATAATAAAAAACTGAGTAATTACATATTTTACAGACAGAGTTACAGGAATTTACACTGTAACACAAGCTACAGCACACGTCATTGTGCAAAATGTGAATGTGTTTTAATGTGAACAAAATGTTATGTCTGAAAGGTGTATATGTATCATTTCTTCCAGAACAGGACCCTCACACAGGCCACAACAGGACCTCACACAGGCCAAAGCAAGACTCTTCCCATGGCCAAGCAGGACTGTCACATAAAACATACTACACATCTCATGAACAACAAGATTTTTGTCTTTTTCCTTTAAAGTTTGTCAAATCACTTATATTAAAAGTAAACTAGTGAAAATTGCTGCTGTAATTTGATTCTTTTAATAAGCCATGTAACTTGCTATGATCCAAGGTTTTGAACAGGTGTGATACTGGTGTGTGGCCACAGCGTGCACATCTGATGTTGCTCACAGTGGTCCTCAGTGTGCTCAGGGAGCTTGTGTGTATGCCCAGACACATGAAAAATTAGAGGGAACATTGATCGTATCAATTATGTGCATTACAATGTTCTTCGTTTGGCTAATCATACTAGGGATGCAATAGAGGGTCTGGCTGAGCAGCTGGCCCCACTTCTTTGATTTCTATGCAAAACAAAATGGCTTTGGAGCGTTTGCTCAATGTTTGGAGACCTGTGTTGCACTGTCATCCCCAACAATACTGCGCCGGACGGTTCAGTCACAAAAGCACTGAATAGTCTGAGGGCACTGTCAAAAGAAATGCAGGAAGCATCAGGTGTGAACAATCCATTTGGAAATTGGATGGAAAACATGTTTGGAAAATGGAAGCACCTGATCTTGTCAATAGCAGTGTCAATGGGTGTGTTCATTGCAATACTGGTCTCATGTGGATGTTGTATAATACCCTGTATTCGTTCTTTGGTTGGCCGTCTTATCACCACTGCCCTCTCCAAGGAACCATCACCACCCCCTCCTTATGGAGCTTACCCAGTATGGGAAGAGCAGAACAGCCTGGTAGGGTCAGGAGAGGCAGAGGAGGACACCAGCGTGAGAACAGGGCAGGAAAGTAAAGAAAGTGACGTCCTTCAGACGTCAAGAGAGGGATTTGTTGATAAAATTAGCTTATATACAGCTTTAATCAGCAATTAGCTTATATACAGCTTAATCAGCAGCTAGTTTATATGCAGCTTTAAGTAGCAACTAGCTTATATACAGTTTAAATAACAGCTAGCTTATATACAGCTTTAAGTAGCAATTGACTTATATACAGTTTAATTAATCACTAGCATATTTGTAAGTTTTAATAACCATTAGCTTATGCAGCTCTATTAACCACTTATACAGTGCTCACAACACAGCAAGGCCAGAGAGAAGCAGGTGAAAGGTTACTTATTTAACTGCGTCACAAGGAACAGGCAGCCATCTTTCAGATAGATAAGACAGTGAGATTCAAGCGAGGGCCAACGCCCTAGCTGAGCCCGGCTTCTTCCCACACTTCTTTCTCAGGTCTTGCAGCATGCATCATCTCACTCACACTGATGGAAACCAACGCCTATTGGGAGGGGCCAAGGTGAATGGACATTCACGGCCTCCATCCAGGCGCCATAACGTACAAACGTGCCACGCCTGCATCTTTGACTTTGGCCAATGTGTATCAAGGGGCGGACCCCCTATATTAAGTTTCACGCTGATGTGTTGAAGCGTGTCTCATGGTGAATCTCTGCGAAGTTCATCCATTAGCACCCAAGCTTGTTTTTGATAGCTGGGCTGAGTAACTCTGTTGATAAATAAATCTATTGCTTTGATTTAACTATACGCCTCTGAGAGCTTCTGTTTCATTCTTAAACCTGCTCTAAGTGTGAAAGACAGCTACAACATTTTTTCACAACAAGTCCTGCATTCCGAATATTACTTAGGTGTACAGAAGTATTAGCAGCATAATAAACGGGTCAAAAGTAAACGCGACCCTTTTGCAGACTTTTCCCTTCTGTTTATTATATATTTTACATAAAATCATTGGCCTGTACTCATGACAGAATATGGAAGTGCTTTTCACAAATAACGTCGTGCTTTTCAAAGATATAAGACGCTTTGGATGAACATTTTTTATTTCATAAAGTCGTATCAATCGCTGTCAAACCAATGCAGTCGAGTAAAAGTAGTGTTTCACTCTGAAACGTAGTCACGTAGCATCAACATACGATCATAAAATTAAAATTCAAGTACAGCACAACGTTACTTTAGTAAAGGCATTTAGCTATTGTTTCCCTCTAAGCTGCGCGCTTGAGCAATCGCGCACTGCTCGCACATTCTCAGCGCACAAGAAAATCTATGCAGCGCATAAAATAAAATTCAACATAAACGTATTAATTAATATCTAATATTAGTCCTAATCTTATCTAATCAATTAAACCAATAATAATAATAATAATAATAATTTAGTTTTCTGTACTATTTTGCAACGTAACTCAGTGAGTGACAGGTGTCCAGCCAATGATACGATTCGGTTCACTTACGCTACGCAGCCAATCATAGCATTGACACTATTGCCCTGCCCATTCGCGCCGTGCAGGTTAGCTAGCTATCAACAGTGCGGCGGAGTTACGAGACGCAAATGCTAACCCCTTATCATGGCGAAATGAACGGGCAGCGACATAAAGTCAAAGCAAGAAGCAGACGAAGCCATCAACCTGGACAAAGTGTACAACCATTGGAGAAGTGAGAAGGACAGACGTGAAAAATATGGTAAAATTTAAGTCAGATTTGTGCATATTCTAGTGACATTTATTAAGATTTTTTACTTACGGATATTAATCATTAAATGATGTTACTACTAGATAATTTATGGGTAGTAGAAATGATAATAAAAAACTGAGTAATTACATATTTTACAGACAGAGTTACAGGAATTTACACTGTATCACAAGCTACAGCACACGTCATTGTGCAAAATGTGAATGTTTTAATGTGAACAAAATGTTATGTCTGAAAGGTGTATATGTATCATTTCTTCCAGAACAGGACCTCACACAGGCCAAAGCAGGACACTTCCCATGGCCAAGCAGGACTCTCACATAAAACTTACTACACATCTCATGAACAACAAGATTTTTGTCTTTTTCCTTTAAAGTTTGTCAAATCACTTATATTAAAAGTAAACTCGTGAAAATTGCTGCTGTAATTTGATTCTTTTAATAAGCCATGTAACTTGCTATGATCCAAGGTTTTGAACAGGTGTGATACTGGTGTGTGGCCACAGCGTGCACATCTGATGTTGCTCACAGTGGTCCTCAGTGTGCTCAGGGAGCTTGTGTGTATGCCCAGACACATGAAAAATTAGAGGGAACATTGGCTACACCACAAATTAGCTAATTCCCTTATTTGAAATCTAGAATTAAAATAACAAGGTAGCAAAACCTTCTCATATTGATATTTAACGTGGATGGATAGATGGATATTCATGTGCCAAAATGTAGTAAAAGTAAACTGTGCGCCATTGAATTTTTATTTGGCATCGTTGAATTGTATTACATATCTCAGTATTGATCCAACATTTTCCATAAAAAATAATAGCTAATGCTAATGATAGGTGATATAACAGCAGTATTGACAATAATGATAATAAAGAAAACTATAAATGAAAACAGACAGTGTCACAGTTCATTTAAAAAGCATGTAGTTATAGTAAAATAAACTAAAAAGAAAAACCGACAGAGGGAGACATTTTGTGAATGTTGGTCGTGGACTAACTATTTAATGTAACAGAGAAGATTAGTACGGAATGTCTGATCCAGAGGAAAACGTTTTTGTTCATAAATTGTGAGTGTGAATCAAAGGGCTATATCATGGAGATAATCACTGCAGCATTATCAACAGTCAAGGGAATACACAGGATCTTAAAATGTACCCCATGACACACAGGAGCCAGTGAGTCCAAATGCTAGAATCTGTTTGGATTAAAGTTAGGCATGTGATTTTTTTTTTCTTAAGTATCCATATGGTCTTCATTTAGAGATACAAAAAAGTAATTATCCTCCACTTCTCGGTTTATCCATCCATAATAAGTAGTTGCTTTTGCATTGAAACATCTATTATTTTAGTATAATCAAAACGTTTTCACTGTTCTGGAAAAAATGTAGAGGTCAATTTACAAGCTTATATATACATGCTTTACAATATATTTTTAAAATTGTACCGTGGTACAAGTAATTCTAAACAAACAATATAAATAGGACTGAGTGTTAAATTAATTTCATTTTCCAAAGTCACTTCCAATAAAGAAACAAATGTACAACATATAACTAATTTTACAATTCTTTAAAAAAAAAAGATTTAAATTTGAACACATCCACAAACTTTTGTACAATAAAGAATCATTAAAATGGAGAATAAAGTCTGTTAATCGTGAGCATTTAGGATCACATCCTGCAGTGAACCAAGACTCCCTGTCACATGCCAATCAAGTCAACAAGTTGACATCAAAACGATAAATAAAACCAACTGTCACTAAACTTGCATTCAAATTTGGAATGCCTTTCCTTCCACGAGTTTTATTCTGACCGCGCTCCCTACGGGTTGAATAATATCTTAGGTGTTTCCTGTGCTTGTGCTGCTGGTGTCCTCAGCCTCGACATCTATGTTCCCAGTGTCCTTCGCATCATCATTGGTAACCTCGCCCTAGCACAGAGGAAACATTAGCAAATAATGAGTAGGTATTCTGCAAGGTTGTTACACATTCTCTAGTAAATATAAATACCCTAACCCTAAAAAATATACATTACATTGACTATGGCATCTTCGGGCATTTGCTCAGGTGGTGAAATCACGGATCCCTCCAGCTGTTTGAATGCGAGTAGATCAGCCCTGCCTCTCACAGACACCACAGTGGGTCCAGGAGACAAATGTTTGGCCTTCCTGACTCTGACAGGGTTGTCGGTTTTAATGGAAAACGGCAGTGACACGGGGCCCGGCTGCACCGGGGCCACAACTCTAACCAGGCTGCTATTGGCCGGAGTTTGCATCACCTCATCTGCAATCTGGAACATTGTGTCGAAGTTAATGTCACATTTTTCCACCTGCTGGTGTTCCTTGTTCTTTGAGTCCTGGTTGTGGTCCACATGAGACAACACATTCACAGGACAGCTTGCCTAAAACAGTGACATAAAAAGAAATGCTCTAGACACGATACGTGTTCACCAAACTCCATCCTCCTCGACCAATTACAGCTCTGGTGTGAGTAATTGATTACATGACAGTGCGAATACAGTCAAATTCACCTACCTGGTAATGACTGTGGGTCGGGTAGGACCCTTTCTGAAGCCAACCACCTGCCCTCTGTGACGCCAAAATGTTCGGATCGTAGCACTGGTAAACTTCAAGAAGAAAAACAAAGATATTATTTGAGATTATAAAATGCAGGATTCAGGTTTGGTATTGAAACCTACATTTGTGCATTCCTAATTAAAAATGACATGTATTCAACACACAAATTAGTATATTTCAGTATGTTACAAGTATATTGTAGCTGAAAAAAGGAATCTACTCGTAAAGTGATGTAAATAGTGTGGTTTATAACTGTTCCACCCAAACTCCTAACAGGTTAACTCATGTCATGCTCACATGGAATGTTGTAGCCAGGTTGATTTTGCGCATTAAAAGTGAAATTTGGATTTCCGTGGTTTGAGTGAGGCAATAAACTCTGGTGAATGAGCATAGCGCTGGAGCTGGAGGCCGCTTCGGCGTAGTGCTGGCTCAAAGTCACGGGTATCCCTTTGTCTGTAGTGAAGACAGTAGGCAGTGGGACTGGGGTTCCATTGTGAGCCGTCACAGGTGGAGCTTTGTTTGGACAGTAAGGATCAGCCGACTTCCGATGAGGGGTGCTCGGCAGTGAATGATTGCCTGCAAGCAACAGGAAGAAGCAAAGCATGACAACAACCTGTTAGACGGCCACACGATGAAACGTGAAAAACACTGGATTGTGGAGTTAAAATGGCAATTTAGATGTTCGTATCATAGTTATTCATAGTGATTTTCAATGTTGGGGTTTATGGACCCTTTCCAATTAGATTTTTGCAGTACTGTTCACTGTAACACTACAGGGAAATGTGTGACCATTACATTGTGTTTTCACTATCTAAAGCTACTTCCCCACTGACAGTCATGCGGTGACACTTGCCTATTTGACCATATTTACTGTATCGGCTCGGGGGCCGAGGCTTCACCTCAAGACCAGCTTTTAGCTTGGCCTTGTTGTCGACGGTCAGTCTCCTCAGACTCGCCACAAGTTCGGGGTGGTCCCGCTTGAAGTTCGGGTGGTAGTAATAGCGATACTGCACGTCGTTGTATGTATTGGACACCTTGAAGTTCAAGTTCAAAGTTCAAAGTTCACTTTATTGTCAAAGTTTCCACATGTGTTATGCATACAGAAAATTCGAAATGCCGTTTCTCGCAGTCCCACAGTGTAATATAGACATGAACATATAACATATAATAGAATAAAATAGAATAAAGTTAAGAACATAAGGGCCTAGATAAAGGATTAAACAAGTAGCAGCAGAGAATAAAAGTGACTGGTGCTGATAAAAAGTGACTGGTGCTGGATGAGGGAAGGGTGTGTGAGGGGGGTTTATGTTCGTAGCAGCAGAGAATAAAAAATTAAAATAAATAAATAGAAAAAGTGACTGGTGCTGGATGAGGGAAGGGGTGTGAGGGGGAGTAGATGTCCTGGTATGTTCCATTTGAGGCAGTGGGGAAAGGTGGGTGAGGGGGAGGGTAGAGAGCTCAGGGGAGAGATGGCAGGGGGGGAGAGAGGGGGAGCGAGAGGAGAGAGGGAGGGAGAGAGTTCAGCATCCTGACCGCCTGGTGGAAGAAGCTGTTCCTCAGCCGGGTAGAGCTCGAACGGAGACTGCGGAACCTTCGCCCTGAAGGCAGGAGGCTGAAGAGGCTGTTGGAGGGGTGGGTGGGGTCACCCGCAATGCCGAGTGCTTTGCGGGTGAGGCGGGTGTTGTAAATGTCCTGTAGTGTAGGGAGTGAGACTCCGATGATCCTCTGGGCAGAGTTCACAATGCGCTGCAGGCTCTTGCGGTTGGAGGCGGTGCAGCTTCCGAACCACAGCGTGATGCAGCTGCTGAGGATGCTCTCAGTGGCGCCTCGGTAGAATGAGAGCATGATGGGGGGGGGGGCTCCTGCTCGCTTGAGCTTCCTGATGAAGTACAGGCGTTGCTGGGCCTTCTTTGCCAGTGCAGTGGTGTTGCTGTTCCAGGTGAGGTCATCTGTGATTGTCACACCCAGGAATTTGGTGCTGCTCACCTGTTCCACAGCAGCACCATTGATGGTCAGAGGGAGGGGGGGTTGGGAGTGGGTTCTCCTGAAGTCAACAACAATCTCCTTTGTTTTCCCCACATTGAGGAAGAGATTGTTATTTTGGCACCAACGGACCAGCTGGTTCACTTCCTTCCTGTAGTTAGTCTCATCGTTGTGGCTGATGAGACCTACCACGGTAGTGTCGTCAGCGAACTTCACGATGTGGTTGGAGCTGTAGTTGGGTTTACAGTCATGGGTCAGCAGGGTGAAGAGAAGGGGGCTGAGCACACAACCTTGGGGGGCCCCCGTACTCAGTGTTAGTGTGTTCGAAGTGTTGTTGTTGACCCGAACAGCTTGTGGTCTCTCTGTGAGGAAGTCCAACAACCAGTTGCAGAGAGAGGGGCTGAGGCCCAGGTCTGTAAGTTTACACACAAGCTGCTGGGGGATGATTGTATTGAATGCTGAGCTGAAATCTATGAACAGCATTCTGACGTAGGAGTTCTTAGTGTCCAGGTGTGTGAGGGCTGGGTGTAGAGCGGAGGAGATTGCATCCTCTGTGGACCGTTTAGTTCGGTAAGCAAACTGAAACGGGTCCAGGGAGGGAGGAAGGGTGGATTTGATCTGCTTCATGACCAGCCTTTCGAAACACTTCATGATGGTAGAAGTCAATGCGACGGGGCGGTAGTCGTTGAAGCAGGCTGGAGATGACTTCTTCGGCACAGGAATGATGGTGGTTTCCTTGAAGCACGTGGGAACAACAGCCTGGCTCAGGGAGGTGTTAAAGATGTCGGTGAGGACATCCGTGAGCTCCTCTGCGCAGTCCCTCAGCACACGACCAGGAATGTTGTCAGGTCCCGCAGCCTTGCGGGTATTAATCCTCAGCAGTGTGCTCCTCACACTGGCTGGGGACAGGCACAGAGCCTGGTCGTCGGTGGGGGGGGTGGTTTTCTGCGCAGGTGTGTTGTTCTGTGCTTCGAAGCGTGCAAAGAAGCCATTGAGGTTGTTAAGCAGGGAGGTGTGACTGTCACAGGTCTGTGGCGGTAGTTTGTAGTCCGTTATGGTCCTAATGCCCTGCCACAGGCTCCGTGAGTCCCTGCTGTCTTTGAAATGTCCTGTGATTTTCCTGGTGTACAGTCGTTTAGCTTTCCTGATGCCACGGCACAGGTCAGCCCTGGCTGCTCCCAGCCCAGCTGGGTCTCCAGCTCTGAAGGCGGTGTCGCGAGCCTTGAGCAGTGTGCGGACCTCCCCTGTCAGCCATGGCTTCTGGTTGGCTCGGATGGTGATGGCTCTGGTGGTAGTTACATCATCAATGCACTTGGTGATGTAACCTGTGACTGTCTCTGTGTATTCTTGAATGTTAATGTGATGGTTGTAGGTGGCTGTCTGCTTGAACATGTCCCAGTCTGTAGTACCAAAGCAGTCCTGAAGTGCAGCAGTACTGTCCTCTTGAAACCGTACAAATTGAGATTACGGAGAAAGCTCGAAAAGTTGGCCGTTTTGAAGGTGGCGGTGTTGTTCGAGGCGCTGCTGCTGTTTCTGGGAGACAGGACCTGTTGCTCGACGAGGGTCTGATCAATGACGACTACCAGTCCATCTTTGTCCCAGCAGATGGCTTCATTTAACGGGTTGTTCACCAGACGCCATAGCTTGGCAGGAAAGTTGTTAGTGTTGATGCTCTCGGTGACGCAATCTTCCACCACATCCATGCTTGTGCCTGTAGAATTGGATAAAAAGAGGTAAAGTTAGTGAAGCCTCGTCTGAATAACAGGCCAAGCGTCATCAGTTTACGTTAAATAGGTTGAGGTCAATCTTAGTTAGAAAGCTAAGTTGCTTCATGACAATATAATTAACTGATAACGTTAGTAAAGTAGCATTAAAAGGAGCTTATGGTCTAACTAACAGAATGTCCCGGTTCCGACACTTTTCGTTAATGCTGACGATACATATGTCCCAGGTACGACCAGTTAAGCTAACGTTACACTTATGAAGTTAATTAACTTAACTTTAATTGGACTTTCGTAACATTCATGTTTCAAACTCCCCATACTGACACACTTAACTTTAAAATAACTTGGGTTCTAACGTCATTAATAATGTCAACTTTAAAAAAATACATAAAATGCTGTACACAAGACCTGAAAATGCTAACTTTTAGTGTTAACGTTACTGGTAAGCTAAGTTAGCATTAGCTAACGTTAGCTCCCCAACTAACGGTAACTACTCTGAATTGTAATGATCTTTTGCGCAGTCAGGTTTGAGTAAAGTCGCATAGAATTATGTCGACATAGCGTTGTATTTTTGGGGGGTCATAACACACCAAGAAAAAACTCCATGAGAGGTGAACTGTGACTTTACCTGGGTCTGCAAACTCACTCCGGATCTCACAACCGTTGAAAGTTCCCGAACCGTTGAAGCTGTTGGAGTTGTAACGTTCTTCGGTAATAAAGCGCTCGAGAGGACAGTTTATGACATGCATCGTCTGACGCAGGTGTGTTCATTAGAACACGTCTTTTTGGGGGGAGGTATTCAAGTCCACTGCTACCATTTAAAAATACTCCAGGATAAGTTAAAGTCCTGCATTCCGAATATTACTTAGGTGTACAGAAGTATTAGCAGCATAATAAACGGGTCAAAAGTAAACGCGACCCTTTTGCAGACTTTTCCCTTCTGTTTATTATATCTTTTACATAAAATCATTGGCCTGTACTCATGACAGAATATGGAAGTGCTTTTCACAAATAACGTCGTGCTTTTCAAAGATATAAGACGCTTTGGATGAACATTTTTTATTTCATAAAGTCGTATCAATCGCTGTCAAACCAATGCAGTCGAGTAAAAGTAGTGTTTCACTCTGAAACGTAGTCACGTAGCATCAACATACGATCATAAAATTAAAATTCAAGTACAGCACAACGTTACTTTAGTAAAGGCATTTAGCTATTGTTTCCCTCTAAGCTGCGCGCTTGAGCAATCGCGCACTGCTCGCACATTCTCAGCGCACAAGAAAATCTATGCAGCGCATAAAATAAAATTCAACATAAACGTATTAATTAATATCTAATATTAGTCCTAATCTTATCTAATCAATTAAACCAATAATAATAATAATAATAATAATTTAGTTTTCTGTACTATTTTGCAACGTAACTCAGTGAGTGACAGGTGTCCAGCCAATGATACGATTCGGTTCACTTACGCTACGCAGCCAATCATAGCATTGACACTATTGCCCTGCCCATTCGCGCCGTGCAGGTTAGCTAGCTATCAACAGTGCGGCGGAGTTACGAGACGCAAATGCTAACCCCTTATCATGGCGAAATGAACGGGCAGCGACATAAAGTCAAAGCAAGAAGCAGACGAAGCCATCAACCTGGACAAAGTGTACAACCATTGGAGAAGTGAGAAGGACAGACGTGAAAAATATGGTAAAATTTAAGTCAGATTTGTGCATATTCTAGTGACATTTATTAAGATTTTTTACTTATGGATATTAATCATTAAATGATGTTACTACTAGATAATTTATGGGTAGTAGAAATGATAATAAAAAACTGAGTAATTACATATTTTACAGACAGAGTTACAGGAATTTACACTGTATCACAAGCTACAGCACACGTCATTGTGCAAAATGTGAATGTTTTAATGTGAACAAAATGTTATGTCTGAAAGGTGTATATGTATCATTTCTTCCAGAACAGGACCTCACACAGGCCAAAGCAGGACACTTCCCATGGCCAAGCAGGACTCTCACATAAAACTTACTACACATCTCATGAACAACAAGATTTTTGTCTTTTTCCTTTAAAGTTTGTCAAATCACTTATATTAAAAGTAAACTAGTGAAAATTGCTGCTGTAATTTGATTCTTTTAATAAGCCATGTAACTTGCTATGATCCAAGGTTTTGAACAGGTGTGATACTGGTGTGTGGCCACAGCGTGCACATCTGATGTTGCTCACAGTGGTCCTCAGTGTGCTCAGGGAGCTTGTGTGTATGCCCAGACACATGAAAAATTAGAGGGAACATTGGCTACACCACAAATTAGCTAATTCCCTTATTTGAAATCTAGAATTAAAATAACAAGGTAGCAAAACCTTCTCATATTGATATTTAACGTGGATGGATAGATGGATATTCATGTGCCAACATGTAGTAAAAGTAAACTGTGCGCCATTGAATTTTTATTTGGCATCGTTGAATTGTATTACATATCTCAGTATTGATCCAACATTTTCCATAAAAAATAATAGCTAATGCTAATGATAGGTGATATAACAGCAGTATTGACAATAATGATAATAAAGAAAACTATAAATGAAAACAGACAGTGTCACAGTTCATTTAAAAAGCATGTAGTTATAGTAAAATAAACTAAAAAGAAAAACCGACAGAGGGAGACATTTTGTGAATGTTGGTCGTGGACTAACTATTTAATGTAACAGAGAAGATTAGTACGGAATGTCTGATCCAGAGGAAAACGTTTTTGTTCATAAATTGTGAGTGTGAATCAAAGGGCTATATCATGGAGATAATCACTGCAGCATTATCAACAGTCAAGGGAATACACAGGATCTTAAAATGTACCCCATGACACACAGGAGCCAGTGAGTCCAAATGCTAGAATCTGTTTGGATTAAAGTTAGGCATGTGATTTTTTTTTTCTTAAGTATCCATATGGTCTTCATTTAGAGATACAAAAAAGTAATTATCCTCCACTTCTCGGTTTATCCATCCATAATAAGTAGTTGCTTTTGCATTGAAACATCTATTATTTTAGTATAATCAAAACGTTTTCACTGTTCTGGAAAAAATGTAGAGGTCAATTTACAAGCTTATATATACATGCTTTACAATATATTTTTAAAATTGTACCGTGGTACAAGTAATTCTAAACAAACAATATAAATAGGACTGAGTGTTAAATTATTTTCATTTTCCAAAGTCACTTCCAATAAAGAAACAAATGTACAACATATAACTAATTTTACAATTCTTTAAAAAAAAAAGATTTAAATTTGAACACATCCACAAACTTTTGTACAATAAAGAATCATTAAAATGGAGAATAAAGTCTGTTAATCGTGAGCATTTAGGATCACATCCTGCAGTGAACCAAGACTCCCTGTCACATGCCAATCAAGTCAACAAGTTGACATCAAAACGATAAATAAAACCAACTGTCACTAAACTTGCATTCAAATTTGGAATGCCTTTCCTTCCACGAGTTTTATTCTGACCGCGCTCCCTACGGGTTGAATAATATCTTAGGTGTTTCCTGTGCTTGTGCTGCTGGTGTCCTCAGCCTCGACATCTATGTTCCCAGTGTCCTTCGCATCATCATTGGTAACCTCGCCCTAGCACAGAGGAAACATTAGCAAATAATGAGTAGGTATTCTGCAAGGTTGTTACACATTCTCTAGTAAATATAAATACCCTAACCCTAAAAAATATACATTACATTGACTATGGCATCTTCGGGCATTTGCTCAGGTGGTGAAATCACGGATCCCTCCAGCTGTTTGAATGCGAGTAGATCAGCCCTGCCTCTCACAGACACCACAGTGGGTCCAGGAGACAAATGTTTGGCCTTCCTGACTCTGACAGGGTTGTCGGTTTTAATGGAAAACGGCAGTGACACGGGCCCGGCTGCACCGGGGCCACAACTCTAACCAGGCTGCTATTGGCCGGAGTTTGCATCACCTCATCTGCAATCTGGAACATTGTGTCGAAGTTAATGTCACATTTTTCCACCTGCTGGTGTTCCTTGTTCTTTGAGTCCTGGTTGTGGTCCACATGAGACAACACATTCACAGGACAGCTTGCCTAAAACAGTGACATAAAAAGAAATGCTCTAGACACGATACGTGTTCACCAAACTCCATCCTCCTCGACCAATTACAGCTCTGGTGTGAGTAATTGATTACATGACAGGGCGAATACAGTCAAATTCACCTACCTGGTAATGACTGTGGGACCCTTTCTGAAGCCAACCACCTGCCCTCTGTGACGCCAAAATGTTCGGATCGTAGCACTGGTAAACTTCAAGAAGAAAAACAAAGATATTATTTGAGATTATAAAATGCAGGATTCAGGTTTGGTGTTGAAACCTACATTTGTGCATTCCTAATTAAAAATGACATGTATTCAACACACAAATTAGTATATTTCAGTATGTTACAAGTATATTGTAGCTGAAAAAAGGAATCTACTCGTAAAGTGATGTAAATAGTGTGGTTTATAACTGTTCCACCCAAACTCCTAACAGGTTAACTCATGTCATGCTCACATGGAATGTTGTAGCCAGGTTGATTTTGCGCATTAAAAGTGAAATTTGGATTTCCGTGGTTTGAGTGAGGCAATAAACTCTGGTGAATGAGCATAGCGCTGGAGCTGGAGGCCGCTTCGGCGTAGTGCTGGCTCAAAGTCACGGGTATCCCTTTGTCTGTAGTGAAGACAGTAGGCAGTGGGACTGGGGTTCCATTGTGAGCCGTCACAGGTGGAGCTTTGTTTGGACAGTAAGGATCAGCCGACTTCCGATGAGGGGTGCTCGGCAGTGAATGATTGCCTGCAAGCAACAGGAAGAAGCAAAGCATGACAACAACCTGTTAGACGGCCACACGATGAAACGTGAAAAACACTGGATTGTGGAGTTAAAATGGCAATTTAGATGTTCGTATCATAGTTATTCATAGTGATTTTCAATGTTGGGGTTTATGGACCCTTTCCAATTAGATTTTTGCAGTACTGTTCACTGTAACACTACAGGGAAATGTGTGACCATTACATTGTGTTTTCACTATCTAAAGCTACTTCCCCACTGACAGTCATGCGGTGACACTTGCCTATTTGACCATATTTACTGTATCGGCTCGGGGGCCGAGGCTTCACCTCAAGACCAGCTTTTAGCTTGGCCTTGTTGTCGACGGTCAGTCTCCTCAGACTCGCCACAAGTTCGGGGTGGTCCCGCTTGAAGTTCGGGTGGTAGTAATAGCGATACTGCACGTCGTTGTATGTATTGGACACCTTGAAGTTCAAGTTCAAAGTTCAAAGTTCACTTTATTGTCAAAGTTTCCACATGTGTTATGCATACAGAAAATTCGAAATGCCGTTTCTCGCAGTCCCACAGTGTAATATAGACATGAACATATAACATATAATAGAATAAAATAGAATAAAGTTAAGAACATAAGGGCCTAGATAAAGGATTAAACAAGTAGCAGCAGAGAATAAAAGTGACTGGTGCTGATAAAAAGTGACTGGTGCTGGATGAGGGAAGGGTGTGTGAGGGGGGTTTATGTTCGTAGCAGCAGAGAATAAAAAATTAAAATAAATAAATAGAAAAAGTGACTGGTGCTGGATGAGGGAAGGGGTGTGAGGGGGAGTAGATGTCCTGGTATGTTCCATTTGAGGCAGTGGGGAAAGGTGGGTGAGGGGGAGGGTAGAGAGGTCAGGGGAGAGATGGCAGGGGGGGAGAGAGGGGGAGCGAGAGGAGAGAGGGAGGGAGAGAGTTCAGCATCCTGACCGCCTGGTGGAAGAAGCTGTTCCTCAGCCGGGTAGAGCTCGAACGGAGACTGCGGAACCTTCGCCCTGAAGGCAGGAGGCTGAAGAGGCTGTTGGAGGGGTGGGTGGGGTCACCCGCAATGCCGAGTGCTTTGCGGGTGAGGCGGGTGTTGTAAATGTCCTGTAGTGTAGGGAGTGAGACTCCGATGATCCTCTGGGCAGAGTTCACAATGCGCTGCAGGCTCTTGCGGTTGGAGGCGGTGCAGCTTCCGAACCACAGCGTGATGCAGCTGCTGAGGATGCTCTCAGTGGCGCCTCGGTAGAATGAGAGCATGATGGGGGGGGGGGCTCCTGCTCGCTTGAGCTTCCTGATGAAGTACAGGCGTTGCTGGGCCTTCTTTGCCAGTGCAGTGGTGTTGCTGTTCCAGGTGAGGTCATCTGTGATTGTCACACCCAGGAATTTGGTGCTGCTCACCTGTTCCACAGCAGCACCATTGATGGTCAGAGGGAGGGGGGGTTGGGAGTGGGTTCTCCTGAAGTCAACAACAATCTCCTTTGTTTTCCCCACATTGAGGAAGAGATTGTTATTTTGGCACCAACGGACCAGCTGGTTCACTTCCTTCCTGTAGTTAGTCTCATCGTTGTGGCTGATGAGACCTACCACGGTAGTGTCGTCAGCGAACTTCACGATGTGGTTGGAGCTGTAGTTGGGTTTACAGTCATGGGTCAGCAGGGTGAAGAGAAGGGGGCTGAGCACACAACCTTGGGGGGCCCCCGTACTCAGTGTTAGTGTGTTCGAAGTGTTGTTGTTGACCCGAACAGCTTGTGGTCTCTCTGTGAGGAAGTCCAACAACCAGTTGCAGAGAGAGGGGCTGAGGCCCAGGTCTGTAAGTTTACACACAAGCTGCTGGGGGATGATTGTATTGAATGCTGAGCTGAAATCTATGAACAGCATTCTGACGTAGGAGTTCTTAGTGTCCAGGTGTGTGAGGGCTGGGTGTAGAGCGGAGGAGATTGCATCCTCTGTGGACCGTTTAGTTCGGTAAGCAAACTGAAACGGGTCCAGGGAGGGAGGAAGGGTGGATTTGATCTGCTTCATGACCAGCCTTTCGAAACACTTCATGATGGTAGAAGTCAATGCGACGGGGCGGTAGTCGTTGAAGCAGGCTGGAGATGACTTCTTCGGCACAGGAATGATGGTGGTTTCCTTGAAGCACGTGGGAACAACAGCCTGGCTCAGGGAGGTGTTAAAGATGTCGGTGAGGACATCCGTGAGCTCCTCTGCGCAGTCCCTCAGCACACGACCAGGAATGTTGTCAGGTCCCGCAGCCTTGCGGGTATTAATCCTCAGCAGTGTGCTCCTCACACTGGCTGGGGACAGGCACAGAGCCTGGTCGTCGGTGGGGGGGGTGGTTTTCTGCGCAGGTGTGTTGTTCTGTGCTTCGAAGCGTGCAAAGAAGCCATTGAGGTTGTTAAGCAGGGAGGTGTGACTGTCACAGGTCTGTGGCGGTAGTTTGTAGTCCGTTATGGTCCTAATGCCCTGCCACAGGCTCCGTGAGTCCCTGCTGTCTTTGAAATGTCCTGTGATTTTCCTGGTGTACAGTCGTTTAGCTTTCCTGATGCCACGGCACAGGTCAGCCCTGGCTGCTCCCAGCCCAGCTGGGTCTCCAGCTCTGAAGGCGGTGTCGCGAGCCTTGAGCAGTGTGCGGACCTCCCCTGTCAGCCATGGCTTCTGGTTGGCTCGGATGGTGATGGCTCTGGTGGTAGTTACATCATCAATGCACTTGGTGATGTAACCTGTGACTGTCTCTGTGTATTCTTGAATGTTAATGTGATGGTTGTAGGTGGCTGTCTGCTTGAACATGTCCCAGTCTGTAGTACCAAAGCAGTCCTGAAGTGCAGCAGTACTGTCCTCTTGAAACCGTACAAATTGAGATTACGGAGAAAGCTCGAAAAGTTGGCCGTTTTGAAGGTGGCGGTGTTGTTCGAGGCGCTGCTGCTGTTTCTGGGAGACAGGACCTGTTGCTCGACGAGGGTCTGATCAATGACGACTACCAGTCCATCTTTGTCCCAGCAGATGGCTTCATTTAACGGGTTGTTCACCAGACGCCATAGCTTGGCAGGAAAGTTGTTAGTGTTGATGCTCTCGGTGACGCAATCTTCCACCACATCCATGCTTGTGCCTGTAGAATTGGATAAAAAGAGGTAAAATTAGTGAAGCCTCGTCTGAATAACAGGCCAAGCGTCATCAGTTTACGTTAAATAGGTTGAGGTCAATCTTAGTTAGAAAGCTAAGTTGCTTCATGACAATATAATTAACTGATAACGTTAGTAAAGTAGCATTAAAAGGAGCTTATGGTCTAACTAACAGAATGTCCCGGTTCCGACACTTTTCGTTAATGCTGACGATACATATGTCCCAGGTACGACCAGTTAAGCTAACGTTACACTTATGAAGTTAATTAACTTAACTTTAATTGGACTTTCGTAACATTCATGTTTCAAACTCCCCATACTGACACACTTAACTTTAAAATAACTTGGGTTCTAACGTCATTAATAATGTCAACTTTAAAAAAATACATAAAATGCTGTACACAAGACCTGAAAATGCTAACTTTTAGTGTTAACGTTACTGGTAAGCTAAGTTAGCATTAGCTAACGTTAGCTCCCCAACTAACGGTAACTACTCTGAATTGTAATGATCTTTTGCGCAGTCAGGTTTGAGTAAAGTCGCATAGAATTATGTCGACATAGCGTTGTATTTTTGGGGGGTCATAACACACCAAGAAAAAACTCCATGAGAGGTGAACTGTGACTTTACCTGGGTCTGCAAACTCACTCCGGATCTCACAACCGTTGAAAGTTCCCGAACCGTTGAAGCTGTTGGAGTTGTAACGTTCTTCGGTAATAAAGCGCTCGAGAGGACAGTTTATGACATGCATCGTCTGACGCAGGTGTGTTCATTAGAACACGTCTTTTTGGGGGGAGGTATTCAAGTCCACTGCTACCATTTAAAAATACTCCAGGATAAGTTAAAGTCCTGCATTCCGAATATTACTTAGGTGTACAGAAGTATTAGCAGCATAATAAACGGGTCAAAAGTAAACGCGACCCTTTTGCAGACTTTTCCCTTCTGTTTATTATATCTTTTACATAAAATCATTGGCCTGTACTCATGACAGAATATGGAAGTGCTTTTCACAAATAACGTCGTGCTTTTCAAAGATATAAGACGCTTTGGATGAACATTTTTTATTTCATAAAGTCGTATCAATCGCTGTCAAACCAATGCAGTCGAGTAAAAGTAGTGTTTCACTCTGAAACGTAGTCACGTAGCATCAACATACGATCATAAAATTAAAATTCAAGTACAGCACAACGTTACTTTAGTAAAGGCATTTAGCTATTGTTTCCCTCTAAGCTGCGCGCTTGAGCAATCGCGCACTGCTCGCACATTCTCAGCGCACAAGAAAATCTATGCAGCGCATAAAATAAAATTCAACATAAACGTATTAATTAATATCTAATATTAGTCCTAATCTTATCTAATCAATTAAACCAATAATAATAATAATAATAATAATTTAGTTTTCTGTACTATTTTGCAATGTAACTCAGTGAGTGACAGGTGTCCAGCCAATGATACGATTCGGTTCACTTACGCTACGCAGCCAATCATAGCATTGACACTATTGCCCTGCCCATTCGCGCCGTGCAGGTTAGCTAGCTATCAACAGTGCGGCGGAGTTACGAGACGCAAATGCTAACCCCTTATCATGGCGAAATGAACGGGCAGCGACATAAAGTCAAAGCAAGAAGCAGACGAAGCCATCAACCTGGACAAAGTGTACAACCATTGGAGAAGTGAGAAGGACAGACGTGAAAAATATGGTAAAATTTAAGTCAGATTTGTGCATATTCTAGTGACATTTATTAAGATTTTTTACTTATGGATATTAATCATTAAATGATGTTACTACTAGATAATTTATGGGTAGTAGAAATGATAATAAAAAACTGAGTAATTACATATTTTACAGACAGAGTTACAGGAATTTACACTGTATCACAAGCTACAGCACACGTCATTGTGCAAAATGTGAATGTTTTAATGTGAACAAAATGTTATGTCTGAAAGGTGTATATGTATCATTTCTTCCAGAACAGGACCTCACACAGGCCAAAGCAGGACACTTCCCATGGCCAAGCAGGACTCTCACATAAAACTTACTACACATCTCATGAACAACAAGATTTTTGTCTTTTTCCTTTAAAGTTTGTCAAATCACTTATATTAAAAGTAAACTAGTGAAAATTGCTGCTGTAATTTGATTCTTTTAATAAGCCATGTAACTTGCTATGATCCAAGGTTTTGAACAGGTGTGATACTGGTGTGTGGCCACAGCGTGCACATCTGATGTTGCTCACAGTGGTCCTCAGTGTGCTCAGGGAGCTTGTGTGTATGCCCAGACACATGAAAAATTAGAGGGAACATTGGCTACACCACAAATTAGCTAATTCCCTTATTTGAAATCTAGAATTAAAATAACAAGGTAGCAAAACCTTCTCATATTGATATTTAACGTGGATGGATAGATGGATATTCATGTGCCAACATGTAGTAAAAGTAAACTGTGCGCCATTGAATTTTTATTTGGCATCGTTGAATTGTATTACATATCTCAGTATTGATCCAACATTTTCCATAAAAAATAATAGCTAATGCTAATGATAGGTGATATAACAGCAGTATTGACAATAATGATAATAAAGAAAACTATAAATGAAAACAGACAGTGTCACAGTTCATTTAAAAAGCATGTAGTTATAGTAAAATAAACTAAAAAGAAAAACCGACAGAGGGAGACATTTTGTGAATGTTGGTCGTGGACTCACTATTTAATGTAACAGAGAAGATTAGTACGGAATGTCTGATCCAGAGGAAAACGTTTTTGTTCATAAATTGTGAGTGTGAATCAAAGGGCTATATCATGGAGATAATCACTGCAGCATTATCAACAGTCAAGGGAATACACAGGATCTTAAAATGTACCCCATGACACACAGGAGCCAGTGAGTCCAAATGCTAGAATCTGTTTGGATTAAAGTTAGGCATGTGATTTTTTTTTTCTTAAGTATCCATATGGTCTTCATTTAGAGATACAAAAAAGTAATTATCCTCCACTTCTCGGTTTATCCATCCATAATAAGTAGTTGCTTTTGCATTGAAACATCTATTATTTTAGTATAATCAAAACGTTTTCACTGTTCTGGATCCCGATGGTTGGAATGGTTGAATTACAAGTATGCATGACCAAATACATCAGTCAACGTTTAGTATTTGCATGCCACGTTTCAGGACATAGTGGAACTAATATACTGTATGTGACTATGCATAACAACTCAAACATAATCCCTGTAACTGAAATAATTGTTTTAAATAATGGAGGTATAACTATTTTTAAACAGGCGCACAATATGGACCCCTCTGCTGGGTCAACAAGGCCCTCGCGGCTCGCAGTCGGTGACGTAATTCCCCGGCGACTGGAATGATTGAAAACATTAATCCGGTTGATATTTCAGTATTACACCAGTGTTTTGTCCGGGAGCTGGACATAATGGCTTTGGAAATGGTCCCCAAAGACCTTCGCCATCTGCGAGCCTGTCTTCTTTGTTCTTTAGTGAAGGTAAACGCTCAAACTAGCGTCCCTGCTAACGTGTAGCCGCTTCCTGCGCGCTGTATTTGTCTTCTGTTGTCAAACAAATGAATGTAAGCTCTAAAGTAATGCTTTTACTGTTACCTTTATTTACTTAACAATACCAATACACATACTGAACCCGTTCCATGGTCTAGTTTGTTCGTCTACTTACTAAATTCAAACGTATCCTGTCTGTTGGTACGTGAAGTAGCTTGTGTGCTACTTCACATGTTTGTATCCATTCTTGACTCTTACTATTGTCCTTGATTCAAGTGTTCCCTCCTCTGGTTTTCTTTAGACCATCGACCAGTTTGAATACGCCGGCTGTGACAACTGTGAGTCGTACCTCCAGATGAAGGGGAACCGGGAGATGGTTTATGAATGCACAAGTTCCTCATTTGATGGGTAAACGTTAATTCAGCATCGATTATTTAATAAATCAACCTTTCCCGTTGTTTTCTGGATGTTTACCATTCCCGTCTGTGTCCACAATGTGGTATCCATGATGAGTCCTGAGGACAGCTGGGTAGCTAAATGGCAGAGGATAGGTAAGGATGTGTGCCTGTACTGAAAGCTGCATTAATCCAGTTTGACCATGATGGAGTAGAAGAACTCTAAAGTAAGGGAAGAAGACAAAGTATCAATATTATGTCAATAAGGACCTTATTTACTCAAACGGATACATCCAGTTTTACAGTTGGCATACCCAAATGCTGTTGAGATAAATAACATTTGTGGATATTGTTTTTGCTCCATCCTACAGGCAACTTCAAGCCAGGTGTGTATGCAGTATCAGTGACAGGCAGACTACCTCCAGGTACACTTTATCTAAACTAGTCTGCCTCTACGCAGGGAATTACATGTTTGGCTTTTTCTTGATTTGGAATTCCTTCCTTATTATTGCATTGTTAATTCTCCTTTTTTCCCCAAAGGTGTGGTGAGAGAGTTGAAAAGCAGAGGAGTGATCTACAAATCCAGAGACACAGCAGTGAAGACATAAACCGGATGGCTTCCGGTTGTCTGTTCAGCCACACCAGAGCGGCGTCACACTGCTGGGACTGCATTGGATCACGTCTGTGATGAAGGAACTGCCCTTCAACTGTTCAATTTGTGTGTGATTAGTAATATCAGCATGGCTGCTTATAGGGGAGAAGAAGTGGGTATTTTGTGTTTCTTTGGATAATTGAGGAAAAAAAAAATAATAAAGGACTGTTTTTATAAGAAATGTGAGTTATTGTCTTTAGCACAGTCAACACTGTTATTTGCTGAGCCAGCATTCAGTTGACAGTGAACAGACGTGGGTGTCACATATTTGACAAAAAAAGATGATGCAGCACACTGGAAGAAATAGACAATAGCCAGAATTTGTCGCTAAAAAACAGCTTAATATTTTCCCCTGAATAACTCGTACCAAACACAACCCATCAAGGTCCACAGTGTACATATCACACACATTCATCAACTTGTTTTTGCAAAATACATCAAATTGGTGTGTCGAGAGAGAAGTCCTAACTTAATTTACAAAGTGGATTTTTGAATCTTGTGGAGACGTCCGTGTCCCCATCGTGAGTTGTAATGCCGTTGGTGATCTCAAACTTTTCATGAAAAACATTCATCAGTTCACAAATCAAATCCCTCCACTCCTTTGGATGACCACATGCCTGCAAAAGTAATTGCCTCTGCTTCTGTATTCTCGTTATAATATACAGAATTTAAATCACAACCAAAACCTCGTTCCGATCCGTGTCTCAACTTCCCACTGAACCATCAGAGTTCAGAATCAGAACCGTTTATTGCCATTGTATGTTGAACATACAAGTTCATCGTATTCATAGAGAATCACTGAGGTCTGCTGACCCAGCGACTGATTTGAAACACCAGAGAGGAGGAACTAAACCGTCTTACCACTTTTGCTCTGTACAAATGCTAATACAACACCCCTGTACTTATTTATTTGGGTCGCAAGATGGTGCTTTACAGAGTGCTGGAATTACAGGCAGTACCAAACATTGCCAATAGGGGGAACCATCAGCCAAACGTTTGCATTATTCTCACCTATCGTCTCATAAATAGTTTCTCTGGTTAAGTTTGAATTGCTTTCTCGTTTCCATCACTTCTTTGGCTGCAGTTTCATTGTACAAGAGTCTGTAATACGATGTGCACTCTTATAGGTGGGCTTCTATTACTCTGGAGGAAGATGTGTTTGTTGCTAGAAGCTCTGGGCATTGTCTAATTTACTGTAACCTGATGGACCGGGGTCATGCACACAGGGGACTCCTTAAAACTGTGGAAGGGAGCACAGTGACTTCTTGCTAGTGTCTTATTAGATGAGGGTTTCACTGCACCTGGGGCTGATATCTAGTTACAGGGCACGGTTTGTGAGTCAACAGAGGCTGTGAGGTGCAGCATCATACATCACATAATACTATTGTCAGAGTATGACATTCATAATTATCGGTCCAACGTGTGGGGCACAGAAAGATGTGTATGCATGAAAGGAATTTAAAGGGCCGTCTTATGACTTACAGATGAGAATTTGCCCCCCCACTAAAATTAAATTCAAATTTTTATTCCTAGGGAGTTCAAAATGCAAACATATGCAACAACCTTGTTTTTAAAAACTACATATTCACTATTTCAAATATTGTTAAAATACCAGGAGAGGATTTAATCCATCTGTTTTGAACAGTGATATAATAATGACTTCTTATGGAATGCATCTCTGCAAACATACCGTGGCTGAACAAACACGAGGTATTCAATACAATATTTGAGCGCCTCGCGCTGCAGGATGCGGAGGAGTGCAACATGTAGATTTTGTCGGCCCTTAGCAGGCCGTGACACCAAAACCACGTTTCCACTAGAAGCCTCATTCCAGCAGCGTGTGAGGAGAGCAGCTCTGTAGCAGAGTTTAAGTTGCTGCCCACGTCTCATAAGGTTTTATGCAGTTTTTTTTTCAACACTTTAAATGGATCATTCATGATTGGCTGTGATAACTTTCTCATCAAGTTCAACAGGACGATCAGCACGCAGAGCTGCAGCGTTACTAAAGAACTTGTAACAGGTGTATTATGACCTCATGTGGCAATTGTTAAAATGTCTGTTCACTTTTTTTTGGGCCGACTTGCTGCCACATTAAGGACAAGAGGCCCACAACGGACAGCAGTTGACTGATGTAGCACTATTAACAGTATTTGTTCACTGAAAATCAGTGAAAATGATTTGTTTATCAAAATCCATCAACGATTACAGCGTAGATACACTGCAAAAAGGACGCAATAAAAGTGGTCCAAACTCCTTGTGAGCTCCATATGAAGTTGATAAGGCGGAGAGACACCGTGTACAGTTATAACACCGTCCCAAAAGTCTACCTCCCGGACTGTCTCTCGCTCCCCTGGGATCTCATTGACACTCTCTACCTGCTCACTGTTCTGCTGCCTTCACGTGCTGTCGGAGAGTGGGAGTTTATTGAAACGATGCACGTGTACGGCCAGATGTGTTTGGGGGAAGGCTGCATTTTTGTCACCTGGGTTCTTTAAAACGAAATGAGAGACCGTGTAAACAAATGTTGTGGCCGGTACATTAAGTTAGTATTATGATACTACTAGTTAAATTACAGTAAAGTGACGATAGGTATTTACTCCTATTTTTACGCAATGTGATGTCAATTTGTCGTCTTTAATAATAAACAGCTTTCAAATACCAGAGTTGTTACGTGATTACTTTTGAACCCAAAACACTTGCATGTTACAGAATTTAAAAAATAGTTGAAGTAACAACGAAAGGGGAGTTTCCGAGCAGTACCTGAAGGCCACATTGCAGACTGAGGGCGGAGCACAGTCGTAGTGCTGATTAAACACGAGGAAGTGGCTCCCTCTAGTGTTCACAGTGTACAGAACCAGCAGACACCCCAGCACACAAGTGTCAACAAGAAATAATGAAATACAAGTACACAACACACCATCCGGCTGAATTATCGGAAACACATTTCTCTTTAATTATTAGACTTTTACACACTTGCCTTTAAAAACATGTCAAGTTACACATTTTAAAAACACAACTTTTGAAGTGATGCAGCGAAAAATAAAAAGTTTGGGAAATGCAACCATCACAAAGCAAACAAGCACTAGTACGTATAACAAGTATAGTTGAAAGTGTTGTGAAAAATAAAGTTATCTCCCACACTCAGAGCGGATTTAAGAGGATAATGAAAGCTCTCACGAGGCGTTATAGTTATATTAAAAGCAATAGGTTTATTTATCAACAGAGTTATTCAGCCCTGCAGTAATACGTGCACGGGTCACTAATAGCTTCGCTCGCAGAGCTCCACCATTTAGACACGCTTCATCATAGCAGCGTAATCATTTATGTAAGGTTCCGCCTCTAGAGGCCCATTGGTTCAAGTCAAAGTTGCAGGCTGAGCATGTTTTTACATGTATTCAACCTGGTTGGAGCCTGAGCATATCCGCCCACACTGGCCCGTCCCAGAAGGTGTAGTCATCTGTCAGTGTGTAGTGAGATTTTGAGGCGAGAGGACCTGGAAAGTATGTGAAGAGGGAGTCTGCTGGGGCGTTGTCCCTGAATCTCACTTTCTATTGTTCCTTCCTTATCTATCTAAAGATGGCGGCCTGTTTCTTGTGGCGCAGTTAAAGTTATTAATCTCCCTCTTACTTCTCCCTTGCCCTAGCGTGTACTGTGAGTATTGCGTGAGTGATTATTAAATCTGCATAACCTAGTGGCTATTTAAAGCTGCATAACCTAGTGGCTATCAAAACTGCAAATAAGCTAATTTTCTCAACAAATCCCTCTCTTGACGTCTGAAAGACGTCACTTTCTTTACCTTCCTACCCTGTTACACGCCTGTGTCTGGCTCTGCCTCATCTGACCCTAACAGGCTGGTCTGCTCCTCCCATACTGGGTAAGCTCCATAAGGAGGGGGTGGTGGGGGTTCCTTGGAGAGGGCAGTTGTGATGAGACGGCTAACCTAAGAACGAATACAGGGTATTATACAACATCCACATGACACCAGTATTGCAATGAACACTCCCGCTGACACTGCTATTGACAAGATCAGGTTCTTCCATTTTCCAAACATGTTTTCCATCCAATCTCCAAATGGATTGTTTACACCTGATGCTTCCTGCATTTCTTTTGACAGTGCCCTCAGACTATTCAGTGCTTTTATGACTGAACCGTCCGGCGCAGTGTTGTTGGGGATGACAGTGCAACACAGATCTCCAAACATTGAGCAAACACCCCCTTTTTCAGCTAGCAACATGTCTACAGCATTCTGTTCTGCATAGAAATCAAAGAAGTTGGGGCCAGCTGCTCAGCCAGGCCCTCTATTGCATCCCTAGTATGATTAGCCAAGCGAAGAACATTGTAATGCACATTATTAATACGATCAACATTTTTATTTACTGTTATCCATGGAATGATACATACGATACTCTCAAAACCTGCTGGTCTACCAATTTGTATTCATTAGGCACTCCTCTGGGCACTCCGATTTCATCTATGTAGGTTGGACCTTTGTCCAGACTGAACTCAGTTCCAGCTGCTCTTTTTGCTAAGATATGTCTGCGTCTGCATTGGGTCAGGCTTTGTAAGCTTTGAAATATCCTACTGCAGTTGCGTTATCAATTGGTGGAAATATGGATGCCAGAGTTGTGCAATTTGGTGGAGTAGCCATTTTAGTCATATTTGTCATGCACGCGTATCCTGTTGGGTCAGATTCAGGATATAGTGGTGCTGGTTCGGTGAACATAGCTGCTCTTGCTGCAGCACAAGCTACACAGCCACCCATTTTGTTTATAGCATTATCAACTATCCAATTTAACCAAACATTGTTGCTTCCATGTCCTGTAGCTAATTGGATCACCTGTTGGGGAGTCCATTTAGAAAAGTCTTCTGACAAGACAATTGGTGGGTCCGGTGGTGGTGGTGGTCTGTACGGAATTATGTTTATCTGAATTCCTACTCTCGGGTCTTTGCCGGGGACGTCCACTAATAGGGCGAACCATATTATGTTTTTCCTGTGCTGCTTTTGGTGACGTTGTTTAGAGACAGAGATAAGGGATTGGTTGTTGGCGAAAAGTCTCGTTGGAATTCTATTTTGTCCCATAAGGTCTTTCTCGTCTGTGGCTTCCACCGCCCTGTGTATTTTGTTACCGCGCCCCAGGAATAACAAAACGCCTTGGACGCGACGTTCACGTAATTCTCACATCTCTTGACTACGGAATGGTCAGCACACAAATACACAGCATAACCTCTCCATGCTTTTGGTCTTCCTCCACAGTTAATCACATCACACAAATCAAAAGTAAAAACGGTCTTGCTCCCCTTGGTGTAGTTTAAGGTCAGATATGCACGACACGCTTTTGGTGGTCGCTTGTATGCCGGTTCTGAGGCATCTCTTTTTTGCCTACTCTTCCCTCTCTCGAGGTTGTTTTGAGTTTTGTTCACATCCTTGCCGCTTGTTGTCAGATTGCAGCTTGGATGACTCTCAAACCCTGTCAGATTTTGCACTGCTTCTGGCAGACAGCCATAGTTTCCGCTGGTTGGTTTGTTTACTTTTTCGTACCTCACCTCCAATCCCCAAGTCAAAAGTATCACAAATGCCACACCCACACCCATTAGGATCCATCTGGTTCTTTTACCTATACCCATATCTTTCCAGGTAACTGAGGGATGAATCCCCAGTGACTGGATGTCCGTTCTTCCCAACAAATTACAATTACACTCCATTTTGCGCCAGATCACCTCTGACCTCTGCTAAGGGTCTGGAACGCTCAGGTGCTGGGGCACAATGTGACAGGTGGTGCCAAGGTGCTCCTGATTTACCTATGACCTGGACCGAGTGTGAAGTAACCTCCTTCACTTCGTACGGCCCTATCCACCTGGGGTCAGTCCACTTTCTCTTATGAACTTTGACCCTGACCCAGTCACCCACTCGGATGAGATTTTTTACCTCTTCCTGGTCAGCTGCACTGGTTCGCTGGACCTGTTTGGAGAGAGCCTCCGTGAGAATGATTAATGCAGTCATATACACCTTCATGTCTACCTGCTGCACCTCTAGGGCAGGAATATGACTATTAACTCATGTGGTGAAAGACGCGTCTTATTTCCTTGTGCCACTGAAAATTGCCATTAGAGCTAGTGGTAAAGCTTCAACCCCTGTCAGCTTTGATGCTGCATATGTTTTTGCTATTTTTCGATTTTAGCGTCTGATTTGCCCTCTCTACCAGTCCTTGTGACTGTGGATGATACACTGATCCATACCTATGTCTGATTCCTAGTCTGGCTTCCACTTCCTGCAAATCATGATATCATTCAACATATTGTAAAAAAGGCTGAACCACTTGGTAAGTGTAAATCAACCAGATTGTTTCACAAGGCTTTGTGAAATACACCAGGGCTTTTGGGTGGCAAAAGTCTGTCCTCTCTGGGGATTAATAAAGTTGTCCTAATCTAATCTAATCTAAATAACCCTAAGGACACCTGGGTCCATTATTATATAGCCTTCAATAAAAACTCAAAAACAGGTGTAATACTTTCAATAGCCTCTCATTTGAGACAGCTCAGCCATGTTGACGGATGTGTGTGTGTGTTTTATCAAACATAAGTTGAATGACTCTTTTTACTGATAAAATTGATTTGTGTAAGTCACCTTTGTTTCTGTACATTACCAGGATCCTCTATATTGCTGAAGTCAGTGAATTGAGTCTGACTTGCTGCCAGTCAGACATGTCCTTCACACCAGTCCTGGGCTTGTACCATGTGGAAACATGTGGAAACATGTGGAATCCTCCCCCTTTACAAACTCAGATTGTGTGGGACACAGAGAAACAGACAGCAGCAGTACTTTTTTGTCCAACAAACTGTTATTATACCATTATATAATTTCCACCTCTCTAAATCATACTTCCTCTAACCTTGCATCTCGTTCACGTAACCCATGTGCTGTGCAGTGAAGTGAATCAGCCTGCATGTGACAGTCTAAACATTTTCTCTTTTTAGTTAACGTGACTTGCTGTGACTTTCTAAATCCTTCAATCTCATTCGAATACATATGTGGGTGTGAGTGGTGTTTGTCTAGTTCCTAATGTGTGTATTAAATATACAAGTTTGTCATCTAAAGAATCTGAAGTTAACTCACCCTCTGTGTTGTATTTGTGTGCGCGTCGTTGGTCCAGCTCTGGTCTCACTCCGGTCCCTGCTGCACCCCCCTTTGATGGCTGATTGTCGAGCCCTCCCACCACTCCTTGTTCATGGAGCGTGAGCATCTGTTCCTCAATGTTCAAGCTGCCACATTTATGGCACACAAAGTCTTCAGTTGGTGTGTGTCAAAGTCTCAAAGTGTCTTTCAGCTTCCTCTCATGCCCTGATACATTATCAGCTGGGCATGCTTGCATCTGTGCTGACGAAACTTCTCTGTTGTCCGTTGTTGAACTGATCCTCATGTTCAGCATGCTGCATGTCACACAACTCTCTTGTGTGATGTTCTCCAGGCTTATGGATGGCGGAAAGCTTTCTTACAAAGTTCAGTCAGAGCTGTCACCGCATGTTTATACGGCCAGTTTTCACCATCCTCGTATGCAACTCACTGCAGGTTTGAATGCCGCAGATATTTTCTGTAGCATTGACATGGTACCTGTAGATTTTGACGAGTCTCATTCGTCTTCTTCATCCTCAACGTGTTGAGTGGTGGGTGTCGTTCAAGTTGTTTGTGGCTGGGGAGCATACAGCAGGAAGCGGAATCCCCAGATCAGGACCAAGGACTAAAAATCAACAAAACAAACAAAACAAAACAGCTGCCAAAAGTTCAGCAGCAAATGTTAGACATGTAGAGATACAATTCTTAGATCCCTGTGTTTCTGTGTGTGTGTGTGTGTGTGTGTGTGTGTGTGTGTGTCTCACCCCTGCATTCCTCTCTCTCTCTGCTCACATGCCTCTCTGTCTATTTTAAACAGTTACACCTATTTTCGTTTCCTCTTGGACATCAACTTATTTGTATCTGCTTCACCCTTTTCTCTGCTCCCAGCACGTTCTGAGTTAATCAAATTTTAATCATAGGCTAAAACTGCCTCTTTCAGGGAATCCCAATTTTGTTTACTTTTTACTTTTACTTCACTACATTTTGCAAAGAAAACTGATACTTTTACTCCGATACATTTCCCCTGAAACCTTCGTTACTCGCTACAAAATCAAATCTATCTTTAGAAACAAAATGAATCATGAGACCAGCGTCGGGGACTGTGGTGGAACACAGACTGCCAGCTTATCTCCAACCTTGGCCTTGCTATGTTTTCGCTCCTAACTTTGTTTAGTCTCCCAGTAAACTGAAGTATTAACCCTTAGCACACATACCAAATTAAAACCATTAAAACCATTAAAACCAACCCCTCTGAAATATGCACAAATCACGTATCGATCTATTCTAATGTTTTATGTTTGTGTTTGATAGCAACGGGTGTGTCTCATATGCGTTTCCACTGTCCCTCAAACTTTGAAAGTCACACACACACATTTGCAGCTCAGCTCAGCAGCTCAGCAGCTCTCTTTCTGTCATATGCACGCTCCAAATAATCACATTAATTTAACCAAAATTAAAACCAAGCATACTGCCGTCTTTGGAATGCGCACAAATCACAAATACGGTCACAAATACGGCCGAAAGAAATGGATACTTTTACAAATACATTCAAATAATAAACACAAAATTAAAATCATCCACTCGGTCTGTTCTTTTAACCACTCAACAGTCAATTCACTTCCTCACCCTCAGCAAACAGACTGGCGCATCGATGACCTCTTGATCACGATACAAATGACAAACTGCTTTTTCAGCAAACAAAATACAGTCAAATCATAAATATTCTTTCCCTAACCAACACACAAAACAAACAACGTTACTTTAATGCATCACAGCGGCCGCTGCGTATCATAAAACACAAGTACAATATCTGCTTCGGCTGGGGTTCGAACACGGCCCTGCGCGGCACCCGGGGATTCTTTAGCTAAAACTCCCTAAACCGTTTCCCATTCATTTTCAATGGTAGTCCTAAACCAGTACGGATGTAATATATCTTTGGCCACCAGCACCAGCAGCGCTGTGGTGCCGTTTTGCGAGAGAAAGATTTTCTCCGGTGTTTGTCAGTCAGTCGGAGCCTGGAAAGAGCATCGACAGACAGCCCGCATTTTCCGGATCTATTCGCTGGGTGGACACTACGTTGAACGGTAAGTCATTAAGATGAATAACAATGAATTAAAATGTCATGACAATTAGTCTGGGCTGTCTGACATTCACTTGAAAGCTTCAAAGATAAAGTTAGTTGTGTTGTTTTTGTGTTATTGTGTCGAAGGCGGACTTCTGTATGAGTTCGTTACCTTACAACGTAACGTAATCTGGAGCCGTTAACGGTTCATATCGGTTAATTCATGTCCGACTTTGATGCGTTTTTGTGACCAAAAGTATCACAAGTTAACACGAACGTGCATTCAAATAAAATGAGTTGGCGTTTACTACGCATGTCAGTGAACACAGAGGCTGAGCAGCGGCCGGTTGAGGTTGTGGTGAACGTAAGATATACTCTGTTACTTTACGGACACGGAACAAAAGAACAACAAGCTGTGACCGGACCCGGTGGTTCATGTGAATCACGTTAACGTTAAATAAACATGCACGTCTCCGTTGTATCACGTCACGTATCGTCATTAATGCATGTAGTTCATAGTTATGTACATTAACTGCTCCACGTGTGTTTGACAGCATTAGTTACTAACGTTAGTTACTTGGCAGATTCAGGATATCAGACAAAATATACTCAACTAATAAATGATGTGTTATTACAGATTAAACTACCAGCAGTATATAAAGTCATTAAAGTGATGAACACATGCTTTTTTGTACTTTTACTGAAGTCAGACTTTGAGTAAGTAAGATTTGAATGCAGGACTTTCACTTAAAGAGTATTTACACCATGTGGTGGTATTAATACATATTTTTTTACTGAAGTACAAGATGTGTAGACTTTCTCCATCACTGTTAAAATAATGTTTATGTACAAGAAGTGCAAGAAGATATTCATTTAATGACGTTCTAATTCTCGTCTGTTTGCATCTCAGTGATGGATGAAGATGAAGAGCTGGAGAGAGGGATGCTGAGTATCTCCTTCAAAGCCACATGTGCAGAGCTGTGAGTAAACATTTGATGTCTTTCATTTCTACCACCTGAAGATTTAAAATCAGTTACAGTTCAGCCGGTTTGCTGACCGGTTAATTGTGTGTTCTATTCAGTGTATATGATATGTTTTTTGTTTGTTTACCAGCTGTTTCTGCATTGATGACAGCCAGACAACAACAGGCTCCGGGAACAGAAAGAGGTTTTTCACCAAAAACGTTCTGCCATCAACAGACAAGCCTGGGACCATGACTTCTTATCCCACGTGAAGCATTGAACCGTTCTGTCTCATGTTTAGGTGTTCTGCTTGTTGTCCTTGTGACTATGAATTGATACCAGTCATGATGAGGGTACGTAGCACTCTTTGTTTCCTTATATGGATAAAAAGAAACAATATGTATGTATGAAACTGCTGTGTTACTAACACCTGAATGCATGTGTTTGAAGTGTGCCATGTTGCTTCACCTGCCTAGGTTACATCACAATGACACACACTGAATATTAACCCATTGAAAGACAAACACACGTGTATGAATGAAGTATATTCTTTATATATTAATGTGAGAAACAGTCTGTCATTGGATACGGCTGAGAAAGGTGAAGTAACGATACTAACAGTTGTGTTTGTATATTGTCAAAATATAAATTACTGACAAGGTGTTTTCCATTGTAGAACCATCTGCTACACTGGCTGCACCAACTCATCTGAAGGGTTCACAAGTAGATGGTAAATACATCCAACATGTAAACACATCTGTCATATTCACTGTGCTCATATCTGTTATGAACCGTTGATTGTGTTTTGTGATCCTTCTCTCCTTGCAGCTGTAACTGTAACTGTAAGGAGACCAGTGCCTGTTCCTCAGGAGCTCACGTGTCTGCTGCCAGAAGGAGCGGGTCGTCCTCAACAGAGACGACTGTCACAGTCCCTGGTGTGTGTTATTTGACCTGTATTTGCATCTTAAAAATATACTTCATGTAGTGTTCATCAAAACTGTTGTTAATGCTATACAGTTGCTGCTGCACTGTATTCAGACAATAGGTAGGCAGCACTCCAGTGTCCAGCTTGCTGAGTTTCACAGACTACAGTGTAGCTGTCATGTTACATCCTTGCTTCATCCTACTGTCAATAATAATGACAACATGTTTAATATTCTCGATAGTGTCAGAGGCCCCCCTGATTTCTCCTGAGACGTCTGCAGAGCCCGCTCAACTGTCACCTGCACAGAGAGATCAAAGTTAGTGTGAGAAGGTTTTTCATGTCAAAAGATTAAATCAAGACGCACCCAAAATCGTACTAATTTGCTCCGTTTATTCTTGTCTGACTAGGTGAGCCATCACCCAGGACGTTAGCTGTCCCCACCCGTCCTCCTCCACAGCTCCCTGGCTACGATCATGAAGTCAGCCAGTGGACCTGTCCACAGCAGCAGAGGATCTGGATGAAGACAGAGCTGGAATCCACGGGTCTCTGGACAGGCTGCTTTCCTGTGCGCAACCTCATGAAGATGGTGTCATTGTGACGTCTCCCTCCCCAGCCAGAATGAATCCACAGCATCTCTGATCTTCCTCCTCCAAAGTTCTTTCAGCTGGAACTGGATGCTACAAGGAAAAGGGTGGAGGACAGAAGACAGCAGAAGAGGAAGAGGACTGAATCCCAGCCCACAGGTCGCAAGTGTCGATTCTGTCAGATGGATCTGAAGCAGGATCCAAACAGTCCTCACATCCACACGGGGTTCCCTGGACTAACAGGGAAGTACATTTACTGCCCGGGTAAAGTCTTTTCCTTTTACAAAGACCAGGGCATGAGAAGCAGACGACCTGCTTTTTATGAGACAGAAAAAAAGAGATGGGAGGTTGAAAAGGGAAAGTAAGAGAAAAGGGGAGTGTTTTGTCATTATTATATTTGTTTAACATATTTGTGTTGTGTATTTGTGACCTTGCATTATTGGCTCTGTGTTCAATATTCACTGTCCCTGTTGTGTTTAATAAATATATTTCATTCACTAATGTTCACATGTCTCATTAATACGTGAATCATTATAGTCAACAGTAAAAACTGCAATATAATAGGTTTATAGCCAAAAATAAGTCAAGTACTTGATAATCTATCTGCCACTACAATCTAGTGACAATCAGTAAAAGGTAAAGCTGGATGAACATTTCTTGATTTATGAATAGCTCTTTGTCATTGATGAGTGGCTTTGCCCCAGTTAGACTCGAATCTGCGTCCAGGAGCTGAAACCAGCGATATGAAATGCTGCAATTTCATTGGCTGTCAGCGTATGCCAACTATACACGGCTTGCCCCTGCGCGGCACCCGGGGATTCT
Organism: Melanostigma gelatinosum; assembly: GCF_949748355.1. Lineage (NCBI taxonomy): Eukaryota > Metazoa > Chordata > Actinopteri > Perciformes > Zoarcidae > Melanostigma > Melanostigma gelatinosum. The sequence continues at coordinate 25,266,501 of NC_136647.1, read as the reverse complement.
TTAGCTAAAACTCCCTAAACCGTTTCCCATTCATTTTCAATGGTAGTCCTAAACCAGTACGGATGTAATATATCTTTGGCCACCAGCACCAGCAGCGCTGTGGTGCCGTTTTGCGAGAGAAAGATTTTCTCCGGTGTTTGTCAGTCAGTCGGAGCCTGGAAAGAGCATCGACAGACAGCCCGCATTTTCCGGATCTATTCGCTGGGTGGACACTACGTTGAACGGTAAGTCATTAAGATGAATAACAATGAATTAAAATGTCATGACAATTAGTCTGGGCTGTCTGACATTCACTTGAAAGCTTCAAAGATAAAGTTAGTTGTGTTGTTTTTGTGTTATTGTGTCGAAGGCGGACTTCTGTATGAGTTCGTTACCTTACAACGTAACGTAATCTGGAGCCGTTAACGGTTCATATCGGTTAATTCATGTCCGACTTTGATGCGTTTTTGTGACCAAAAGTATCACAAGTTAACACGAACGTGCATTCAAATAAAATGAGTTGGCGTTTACTACGCATGTCAGTGAACACAGAGGCTGAGCAGCGGCCGGTTGAGGTTGTGGTGAACGTAAGATATACTCTGTTACTTTACGGACACGGAACAAAAGAACAACAAGCTGTGACCGGACCCGGTGGTTCATGTGAATCACGTTAACGTTAAATAAACATGCACGTCTCCGTTGTATCACGTCACGTATCGTCATTAATGCATGTAGTTCATAGTTATGTACATTAACTGCTCCACGTGTGTTTGACAGCATTAGTTACTAACGTTAGTTACTTGGCAGATTCAGGATATCAGACAAAATATACTCAACTAATAAATGATGTGTTATTACAGATTAAACTACCAGCAGTATATAAAGTCATTAAAGTGATGAACACATGCTTTTTTGTACTTTTACTGAAGTCAGACTTTGAGTAAGTAAGATTTGAATGCAGGACTTTCACTTAAAGAGTATTTACACCATGTGGTGGTATTAATACATATTTTTTTACTGAAGTACAAGATGTGTAGACTTTCTCCATCACTGTTAAAATAATGTTTATGTACAAGAAGTGCAAGAAGATATTCATTTAATGACGTTCTAATTCTCGTCTGTTTGCATCTCAGTGATGGATGAAGATGAAGAGCTGGAGAGAGGGATGCTGAGTATCTCCTTCAAAGCCACATGTGCAGAGCTGTGAGTAAACATTTGATGTCTTTCATTTCTACCACCTGAAGATTTAAAATCAGTTACAGTTCAGCCGGTTTGCTGACCGGTTAATTGTGTGTTCTATTCAGTGTATATGATATGTTTTTTGTTTGTTTACCAGCTGTTTCTGCATTGATGACAGCCAGACAACAACAGGCTCCGGGAACAGAAAGAGGTTTTTCACCAAAAACGTTCTGCCATCAACAGACAAGCCTGGGACCATGACTTCTTATCCCACGTGAAGCATTGAACCGTTCTGTCTCATGTTTAGGTGTTCTGCTTGTTGTCCTTGTGACTATGAATTGATACCAGTCATGATGAGGGTACGTAGCACTCTTTGTTTCCTTATATGGATAAAAAGAAACAATATGTATGTATGAAACTGCTGTGTTACTAACACCTGAATGCATGTGTTTGAAGTGTGCCATGTTGCTTCACCTGCCTAGGTTACATCACAATGACACACACTGAATATTAACCCATTGAAAGACAAACACACGTGTATGAATGAAGTATATTCTTTATATATTAATGTGAGAAACAGTCTGTCATTGGATACGGCTGAGAAAGGTGAAGTAACGATACTAACAGTTGTGTTTGTATATTGTCAAAATATAAATTACTGACAAGGTGTTTTCCATTGTAGAACCATCTGCTACACTGGCTGCACCAACTCATCTGAAGGGTTCACAAGTAGATGGTAAATACATCCAACATGTAAACACATCTGTCATATTCACTGTGCTCATATCTGTTATGAACCGTTGATTGTGTTTTGTGATCCTTCTCTCCTTGCAGCTGTAACTGTAACTGTAAGGAGACCAGTGCCTGTTCCTCAGGAGCTCACGTGTCTGCTGCCAGAAGGAGCGGGTCGTCCTCAACAGAGACGACTGTCACAGTCCCTGGTGTGTGTTATTTGACCTGTATTTGCATCTTAAAAATATACTTCATGTAGTGTTCATCAAAACTGTTGTTAATGCTATACAGTTGCTGCTGCACTGTATTCAGACAATAGGTAGGCAGCACTCCAGTGTCCAGCTTGCTGAGTTTCACAGACTACAGTGTAGCTGTCATGTTACATCCTTGCTTCATCCTACTGTCAATAATAATGACAACATGTTTAATATTCTCGATAGTGTCAGAGGCCCCCCTGATTTCTCCTGAGACGTCTGCAGAGCCCGCTCAACTGTCACCTGCACAGAGAGATCAAAGTTAGTGTGAGAAGGTTTTTCATGTCAAAAGATTAAATCAAGACGCACCCAAAATCGTACTAATTTGCTCCGTTTATTCTTGTCTGACTAGGTGAGCCATCACCCAGGACGTTAGCTGTCCCCACCCGTCCTCCTCCACAGCTCCCTGGCTACGATCATGAAGTCAGCCAGTGGACCTGTCCACAGCAGCAGAGGATCTGGATGAAGACAGAGCTGGAATCCACGGGTCTCTGGACAGGCTGCTTTCCTGTGCGCAACCTCATGAAGATGGTGTCATTGTGACGTCTCCCTCCCCAGCCAGAATGAATCCACAGCATCTCTGATCTTCCTCCTCCAAAGTTCTTTCAGCTGGAACTGGATGCTACAAGGAAAAGGGTGGAGGACAGAAGACAGCAGAAGAGGAAGAGGACTGAATCCCAGCCCACAGGTCGCAAGTGTCGATTCTGTCAGATGGATCTGAAGCAGGATCCAAACAGTCCTCACATCCACACGGGGTTCCCTGGACTAACAGGGAAGTACATTTACTGCCCGGGTAAAGTCTTTTCCTTTTACAAAGACCAGGGCATGAGAAGCAGACGACCTGCTTTTTATGAGACAGAAAAAAAGAGATGGGAGGTTGAAAAGGGAAAGTAAGAGAAAAGGGGAGTGTTTTGTCATTATTATATTTGTTTAACATATTTGTGTTGTGTATTTGTGACCTTGCATTATTGGCTCTGTGTTCAATATTCACTGTCCCTGTTGTGTTTAATAAATATATTTCATTCACTAATGTTCACATGTCTCATTAATACGTGAATCATTATAGTCAACAGTAAAAACTGCAATATAATAGGTTTATAGCCAAAAATAAGTCAAGTACTTGATAATCTATCTGCCACTACAATCTAGTGACAATCAGTAAAAGGTAAAGCTGGATGAACATTTCTTGATTTATGAATAGCTCTTTGTCATTGATGAGTGGCTTTGCCCCAGTTAGACTCGAATCTGCGTCCAGGAGCTGAAACCAGCGATATGAAATGCTGCAATTTCATTGGCTGTCAGCGTATGCCAACTATACACGGCTTGCCACCGCGTGGAAGGCAGCTATACTGACCACCACACCACCAGCGCAGTACATCAACAACACAATTTAATACACTTAAGTAACCAAGGCCTCTGCTCTGGACCTGTTCTCTGGTTACTTTTATTTTTACACAACGTCCGTTATCAACGACACATCGATTAACTTAAATTCTGCGCTCTCGTACAGAAACTTCGTCAAGCATACTCTAAGCAGAGATATCATGTTTTTACACTGCACGCCACTCACAAATTTAGTATCCGTAGATTTGATGGTCTTGATAAGGTAATTTTCTCTTCGTCCGCTATCAACGATACATCTGTTAACTTAAAACCTGTGCTCCCGTGCAGAAACTATCTAAAGGTTACTCTACGCAGAGTTAACTTGGTTTTACACCACACGCAACACACGGCTTTAGTGTCCTGAGACTTGACGTCTTGATACGGTAATATTTCACGGTCAATTCTCTCAATACAGTTTATCAATGACATCAATGACATATACATATATCCCCGTCATGTTATACAATTTCTTCGTAGCCCAAAACGTCTTATAAATTTCGTTAAAGATTACGCTTTTTGTGGCATGAATTCGAGTGCTTCGTGCGAAGCGCGTGACCGCGACAGAAGAGGCGCGCGACACGGCTCACATTACTTCACATCTACGTTGTCACAGGAGCGCAATCTTTCGTCTTTATTTTACGTTTTCTGCTGGACTCATTCACGCATGTGTACAGACCCCCCAAATGGCTGGGCTGAATAACTCCGCCGCAGTGGGATTATTCTTTACCAGTACTCTATGACTATGCCATACTCACAGTTCGGTCAGTCTGATAAAATTTGGATCATGTCTATAAATACAATATGCAGAATTCAGTTAAATAGGCTTCTGCTCACCTTGTTTGTTGTGTCGACACTATCAGACTGTCCCCCGAACTGCAGGCACGACCTGGTGGCAAATACCAGGGCTCCCAGCCTCAGGGGAGACTCGCATTTTATTTCTGAAATCACAGATAGAGAGGTCGGTTAACATTCCAATCCGATATGCTCTGTATCAAGTTGCCCGCATTCTCCACCAATTTGTTGTGAAAATAAAGCTATCTTTCACACTTAGAGCGGATTTAAGAATGAAACAGAAGCTCTCAAGAGGCGTATAGTTATATCAAAAGCAATAGTTTATTTATCAACAGAGTTATTCAGCCCAGCAATCAAACATGCATGGGTTAATAGAGCTTCACTCGCATTGAGGTCAGCCATAAGAACGCCTGAACATAGCAGCGTGATAATTCATATAGTCACTTCTTATGGAAGCCCATTGGTCAAATTCAAAGATGCAGGCGTGGCACGTTTGTACGTGTATGACACCTGGGTGGAGGCCTGAACGTCCGTTCACATTGGCCCCTCCCAGAAGGCGTTTCTTCTATCAGTGTGTAGTGAGATTTTGAGGCGAGAGGACCTGGGAAAAGTGTGAAGAGGGGAGTCTGCTGGGGCGTTGTCCCTGTATCTCACTGTCTATTGTTCCTCCCTTATCTATCTAAAGATGGCGGCCTATTCCTTGTGGCGCAGTTAAATCAGTAGTCTCCCTCCTGCTTCTCCCTGGCCCTAGCGTGTACTGTGTGTATTGTATGAGTGGTTAATAGAGCTGCATAAGCTAATGGTTATTAAAACTGCAAATAAGCTAGTGATTAATTAAAGCTATATATAAGCTAGTGGCTGATTAAGCTGTATATAAGCTAGCTGCTAATTAAAGCTGCATATAAGCTAGTTTTATCAACACACTGCTGCCCTCTAGTGGTTAAATCATGTAATGTTGATGATTCATTAAATGGTGTAACACTGCTGCCCTCCAGTGGTTAAATCATGTAATCTTTCATGATTCATTAAATGGTGTAACACTGCTGTCCTCTAGTGGTTAAATCATGTAATGTCCATGATTCATTAAATGGTGTAACACTGCTGCCCTCCAGTGGTTAAATCATGTAATCTTTCATGATTCATTAAATGGTGTAACACTGCTGCCCTCTAGTGGTTAAATCATGTAATGTCCATCATTCATTAAATGGTGTAACACTGCTGCCCTCTAGTGGTTAAATCATGTAATGTTCATGAATCATTAAATGGTGTAACACTGCTGCACTCTTGTGGTTAAATCATGTGATGTTCATGATTCATTAAATGGTGTAACACTGCTGCCCTCTAGTGGTTAAATAGTGTAATGTTTATGATTCATTAAATGGTGTAACACTGTTGCCCTCTAGTGGTTAAATCATGACATTTTTCATGATTCATTAAATGGTGTAACACTGCTGCCCTCTAGTGGTTAAATCATGTAATGTCCATGATTCATTAAATGGTGTAACACTGCTGCCCTCTAGTGGTTAAATCATGTGATGTTCATGATTCATTAAATGGTGTAACACTGCTGCCCTCTAGTGGTTAAATAGTGTAATGTTTATGATTCATTAAATGGTGTAACACTGCTGCCCTCTAGTGGTTAAATCGTGTAATGTTCATGATTCATTAAATGGTGTAACACTGCTGCCCTCTAGTGGTTAAATCGTGTAATGTTCATGATTCATTAAATGGTGTAACACTGCTGCCCTCAAGTGGTTAAATCATGTAATGTTTATGATTCATTAAATGGTGTAACACTGTTGCCCTCTAGTGGTTAAATCATGACATTTTTCATGATTAATTAAATGGTGTAACACTGCTGCCCTCTAGTGGTTAAATCATGTAATGTCCATGATTCATTAAATGGTGTAACACTGCTGCCCTCTAGTGGTTAAATCGTGTAATGTTCATGATTCATTAAATGGTGTAACACTGCTGCCCTCTAGTGGTTAAATCATGTAATTTTTCATGATTCATTAAATGGTGTAACACTGCTGCCCTCTAGTGGTTAAATCATGTAATGATCATGAATCATTACATGGTGTAACACTGCTGCCCTCTAGTGGTTAAATCGTGTAATGTTCATGATTCATTAAATGGTGTAACACTGCTGCCCTCTAGTAGTTAAATCGTGTAATGTTTATGATTCATTAAATGGTGTAACACTGCTGCCCTCTAGTGGTTAAATCGTGTAATGTTTATGATTCATTAAATGGTGTAACACTGCTGCCCTCTAGTGGTTAAATCGTGTAATGTTTATGATTCATTAAATGGTGTAACACTGCTGCCCTCTAGTGGTTAAATCGTGTAATGTTCATGATTCATTAAATGGTGTAACACTGCTGCCCTCTCGTGGTTAAATCGTGTAATGTTCATGATTCATTAAATGGTGTAACACTGCTGCCCTCTAGTGGTTAAATTGTGTAATATTTATGATTCATTAAATGGTGTAACACTGCTGCCCTCTAGTGGTCTAGGTGCCTTGGTGAACCCCTATGTAAATGGGCAAAAACGGGAGAGGGGACAGGCACTGACAGCTTCGGTGCTTGGTCTTCGAGGAGGTGCCTTGGTGAACCCCTATGTAAATGGGCAAAAACGGGAGAGGGGACAGGCACTGACAGCTTCGGTGCTTGCTGACTCGAGCAGGTGCCTTGGTGAACCCCTATGTAAATGGGCAAAAACGGGAGAGGGGACAGGCACTGACAGCTTCGGGGCTTGCTGACTCGAGCAGGTGCCTTGGTGAACCCCTATGTAAATGGTCAAAAACGGGAGAGGGGACAGGCACTGACAGCTTCGGGGCTTGCTGACTCTCGAGGTGCCTTGGTGAACCCCTATGTAAATAGGCAAAAACGGGAGAGGGGACAGGCACTGACAGCTTCGGTGCTTGGTCTTCGAGGAGGTGCCTTGGTGAACCCCTATGTAAATGGGCAAAAACGGGAGAGGGGACAGGCACTGACAGCTTCGGTGCTTGCTGATTCTCGAGGTGCCTTGGTGGGCTAACGATAGAAATTGTCAGACAAATAAACAGACACCCACAGCCGAAGTTGCACGCGGTCAAAGTCGCACATGTCGATCCGATTTGCAGTCTCCTTGGAGCGGCTGAGACACTTCCATCGCTGCCTGTAAGACAAAACTTACAGCACCTGGTATTCCCAGGCAGTCTCCCATTCAAGTACTAACCAGGCCCGGCTGTGGTTAGCTTCCGAGATCAGACGAGATCGGGCGCATCAGAGAGGTATGGCCGTAAGCCGTAGGGTTAGTACATGTCACCCATACAAGGGGCACCTTTCCTGGGCAAAGTACCTGCACAACACCTCCCTGGAACACTATGCACCCTCCTGCAGCTCATCTCCCCCGAATATGTGGGCTTAAAGCAGGCTGAAAAGCAAGTGATATTGCGGTAGTAACACCCAGAACATGGTACCCCAGGAAAGAGGCTTCATGCCTGGGGAAATTACCTCCAGCATGCCTCCAGAACATGGTACCCCAGAAAAGAGGCTTCATGCCTGGCTAAATTACCTCCAGCATGCCTCCAGAACATGGTACCCCAGAAAAGAGGCTTCATGCCTGGGGAAATTACCTCCAGCATGCCTCCAAAACATGGTACCCCAGAAAAGAGGCTTCATGCCTGGGGAAATTACCTCCAGCATGCCTCCAGAACATGGTACCCCAGAAAAGAGGCTTCATGCCTGGGTAAAGCACATCCAGCATGCCTCCAGAACATGGTACCCCAGAAAAGAGGCTTCATGCCTGGGTAAAGCACCTCCAGCATGCCTCCCTGGAACACTCTGCACCCTCCTGCATCTCATCTCCCCCCCCAATATGTGGGCTTAAAGCAGGCTGAAAAGCAAGTGATATTGAGGTAGTAACACCCAGAACATGGTACCCCAGGAAAGAGGCTTCATGCCTGGGGAAAGCACCTCCAGCATGCCACCAGAACATGGTACCCCAGGAAAGAGGCTGCATTCCTGGGTAAAGCACCTCCAGCATGCCTCCCTGGAACACTCTGCACCCTCCTGCAGCTCATCTCCCCCCAATATGTGGCCTTAAAGCAGGCTGAAAGGCAAGTGATATTGAGGTAGCAACACCCAGAACATGGTACCCCAGGAAAGAGGCTTCATGCCTGGGTGAAGCACGGGTAAACGGCGGGAGTAACTATGACTCTCTTAAGGTAAAGCGCCTGGTAAAACACCCAGAACATAGGTAAAACACCCAGAACATGGTACCCCAGGAAAGAGGCGTCATGCCTGGGTAAAGCACATCCAGCAACACCCAGAACATGGTACCCCAGGAAAGAGGCTTCATGCCTGGGTGAAGCGCGGGTAAACGGCAGGAGTAACTATGACTCTCTTAAGGTAAAGCGCCTGGTAAAACACCCAGAACATAGGTAAAACACCCAGAACATGGTACCCCAGGAAAGAGGCTTCATGCCTGGGTAAAGCACATCCAGCAACACCCAGAACATGGTACCCCAGGAAAGAGGCTTCATGCCTGGGTGAAGCGCGGGTAAACGGCGGGAGTAACTATGACTCTCTTAAGGTAAAGCGCCTGGTAAAACACCCAGAACATAGGTAAAACACCCATAACATGGTACCCCAGGAAAGAGGCGTCATGCCTGGGTAAAGCACATCCAGCAACACCCAGAACATGGTACCCCAGGAAAGAGGCTTCATGCCTGGGTGAAGCGCGGGTAAACCCTGGACCACCCTACATATCCCCCCAAAATATGGGCCCAAAGCAGGCTGGAAATACCTCACACACACCCCCCCCCCCCCCCCCCCCCTCAACACCCCCCACACACCCGCCCACCATGCACCAAAACCCCGCAGAGACACCTCCGCAACATACCCCTGTAACCCCGCGCACCACGAGGTCCCGGGCCCCGAAACTTAAGCCCCCTCCCTGGGTTAAAACCCTCCATCAGCGCCCCCAGAGTTTCAGGGTTCTGGTATTCCAAATTTGGTTTCGTGGTCCTGGTAATCCAACTTCATTTTATATCGTTATTTTTCTAAATCTTTTCCAACTTTAACTTTTTTTTTTCGTGGTCCTGGTAATGACCCAGACTACCAGAGATCCAGGGGGAGTCACGCACCATCTCTGGCCCACGCCAGAGCCCCAACATCGGCCTCATTCATCACAGCTGGAGCCTGGATGATATCAAGTTTATCGTTTTTTTTCTAAGTATTTTCCAACTTTAACTTTTTGTTTTCGTGGTCCTGGCAATGACACAGACTACCAGAGATCCAGGGGGAGTCACGCACCATCTCTGGCCCACGCCAGAG